>NC_050520.1:1723438-1754661 GCF_002922805.2 Oryzias melastigma
TACTCACAAAACGCAGTCATGATGAAGAATCGTTTATAGATGATTATAACTTAGAAATGTTTTTTTTTTTTTTTCCCTCAGGTACGACGGTGTTTGAGTCATGAGGGACCCTGAAAAATCTGCAAATCTGGACTTTCTCTGAAGAGACAAAAGAAGACATCAAGACCTCCTGTACATAACCAGGTCAGTCTGCGATATTTATTTCTTCACACCATATTGATGCTGCAGGGCGCTCTTTTACCAAAAGCACGTCAGCTGAGCCGAGGTTGACATGTTTTCAGCCACTTTTAGAAGAGGAAACCTTCAGGTTGGAAGTTCAAACAATCAGCTTTCATTTTAACGACATACAAATGTTGCTGATAGTAAAAACATATTTGTAATAACTAGATTATGATTATCTTTTTTGTGTTTTTAGAATGTTCTTTTCACATTTCTCTCACACTAGAGGACTTATATAAAATAATTTACTATTAAAACTGAGTATTACTTAATTCAAATCGGGAGCCGATGAAAACCGGATGCTTGAAAATGCTCAGACTAATGAAGCATCTTTTGAAATGGGCGGGGCCAAAGTCTACCTTTTCTGCTCCAACTCTGAATCATCCACTTGCAGACAAATAGATCTATTAGCATCTTAAATTTCCTCGTCTGAGCTGGCTTCGGGCTCTAAACTGTACAGCTGGATCGCTCCGATATTGCACACTGTTGTTTTGCTTCTCTAACGTTAGCTTTAGGTTGTGGAAAGCTGTAAGCTAGCATGAGAAAATGTAAACAAAGGCTTGATGGGATATTAGCGAAGCTAACTTCCGCTCCAACAGCCCCGCCCACAATCCAGAATCGTATTTCTAATGAGCTGCAGAAAATAAGTCTTACAAAAACAAAACAGACTTTTTGATTTGGACTAAAAACCACACAATCATAATTAAAAAAAACACTGGAAACGTTTTTACAATAGAAAGTGGAACTTTAAAATTTTGTTTAAAGCCCCATTAGTTTTTGTCTTTGACTGTATGTCAGAACTGGACCGAGTGAGTGTGACATCACTCACGGAAAATGATTTACTTCCGGCTCCAACCAAGTGAAACCGGTTCAGTCACCATTTTTTTAGCAACATTTGAAGTCGCCATGTTGGAGCCAGACGTTTCCAGTGAGCAGTGATTGGTCAGAGTTGGTCTGAGGAAACGTTTCTATGGCAACCACTATCACCAATTAGGAGTCAGGTTGTTTGAAGGCCACACCCCTACCGCTTGAACACGGGCTACACAAAATCTGTCAAACGTTTTGAATGTTGAGCGTGGGGGCCTACTTTTATTAAGGCCTCTGATTGGTCAGTTTAGAAGTGGAATAACTTGCACAACAAAAAGAAAATCTGTCTCTTGTTTTTGGTCAAAAAAGACAAATATAGCCGGCGATCCTAATGGAAATGTTTTTTTGTTTTTTTTAAGCTTTGAGCCTTTACCACCTGAGATGTCTCTGTCAAAACCTACAATTCTCTTTGACATTCAATAACTCCTTACATGATCAATTTGAATCAGCTGATCTGCAGAGAAAGGCAGTTTGGCACTGGTAAGCAACACTTTAAAGTGGCTTCTCACAGATATGTAACACATTACTAATATAAAGTAATTTTATATCTGTCCAAAGCCGCTTTTCTCCGCCACAGAGCTGACTCATGTTAATCGCTTAGAGGGGCTAGCGCAAGCTAACTGCGATCAAACATAAACACTGGTCTGGAGCTAAAGCTGTAATGTAGCTATAGCTCCAATGTAAAAGTCTTAACAGTTTTACAAATCTGAACCCTTTTGTTAATATCATTTAATAAATCATTTACCGTGTTTTGACACATTTTAAGCTAATCCTGAATACTAAAAAAAGTTCTAATGAAACGGGCTACAGCTTTGAAATCTTGTGGATTTTCCGCTTCCGACTAATGATTTTCAGGCGCCATCTTGCCTGCTGCCACCAGATCTTCTTGACTCGATTTTGTATTTGAACCCACAACCCTCGACTAGAGGGTTGTGGGTTCAAATACAAGGGACTTATCGTAAATCTGATTCATCGTAAATCAGCTGATTTTTTTTTTTTTTTTTAAGCAGCACATGGCTAGCATAATATGTAGCATAAGGACGCAAAACTGCTTTTCCATTGGAATAACATTATTGCATAAACTTTTAGAGTTATAGTAGCGTAGATGTTGAAGCTGTTGCTGAAGTATTTTTTTAGATCGTGGTGTTAGTATTATGAGGTCATTTGTTTTTTGCTGAGTCATGGTAACGATAGAAGGAAATCCACAAAAATGGATTCAGAAAGTTAATGGTTAAAATTATTGCTGAATTAATGGATGAATCTGAACTTCGGATATATGTTGATGACACTCTCCTATAATTCAGAACTTCTAATCTTTTCTGCTTCCCATTAAAGAAGTGATCCCACGGATTCTGGACTTTTCTACACTTTCTGCTGGGCCATGTGGAAAATTGACATTTGAGTGAAGCAGGGTTGCATCCATGCACGATTCCCTGCACTTCCTTTTAAAAAAAGAGCAACTCTCCTCTAAAAAAAACCCCAAAAACGGTTAAAAAACCCAACAGATCACATGAGTCTGTTTCCAACTGCCGACTCATCAGCGCACAACCTCGCATCTGAATGAGCTCTTGTATATTCATGCAGGATGAAGCTTGACCCATTTACTGTCAAATGCAGGAAGCACACACCCAAATGTAAGCACACATGGTGCACACGGCGTGCACGCGCCCCACAGCTCTCCGGGGACTTTGCCTTCTCATGCTCACCCTGCTTTTTTTTTTTTTTTTACGTGCATGTATTAGACTGGATTACTGAAGTGCATTTTTTTCATGAGTCTGTAAAATCCACACACACACCTCACAGCTTAAACGCCTTCTCCATACGCCATGATAGGAGTTAAAGGACTGGATTATTACGTAATTCTTACTCTTCACACACAGACTCTCTGCTGCGGCGCACGTTTTGCTGGATTTACCTTTTTTTTCTTTTCTGATTAGAGCTGATCTGAATGCCAGTAAGAATTCCCACAGTCTGTCTAATTCCTGTTGCCGTCTCAGCCTGGGAGGGGTTCCAGTAAGCTGATAAAGCCCTCTGGCTGTGCAAGCGCACACATACACATAATCTGACACACAAAATGACCCACACATATGGACACTTTGTGTCCTCCATCTTCCATGGAGGAACCCGTGCTCTAATTCACTGGTATGGAAAACGCTGGTGCCAGTAGCGCCGCCTGCGCCGTACATCAGAGGCTCGCAGAGATTAAGAGCAAATCAAGAGAAAATACCTCCTTTCTCCTCATCAAAGACTTTCTTTCAAGTGACGATTAAAGGGTGAAACAGAAATGAGTGTAGAGATGGGATGGAAGAAGTTTGGGGGGCATTTGGGTTGGCAGGAGGCTCTGGTGGAGAAAAAAAATGTAATTTCTTCTTTGCTCTTGTTGGAATTGGAGCAAACATCTCTGAAGACGGCATCAGAGGTATTCAATGTTCCTCACAAACAACAAACTCCCATTAAATGACACAAGAATGCTTTCACGACAAAATAGATCCACATTTTTTGAACGATCAGTCGACTAAACGACTATTAAATTTTTTGATTACTAATTTAATAGTCGATTAGTCATTAATTTATATTATATGGAGTCAGACTGTAAAGTGAAAAGTTATATCAACATTCTTCTAGCTTTTTGAACTATTTTGGCATTTATTAAGGTTTTTTAGGCTATTTCAGACTTTAGCTAATATTTCAGCCACATGCTATCTATTTTGGCTAATTTAGGATCTTTTTCAGTTTTTAAGCTATTTTTGAGTTTAGCTAATATTTCAACTGCATGCTTTTTGGATTATTTTGGCATTTATTGGATTTGTTAATTTTTTGAACTTTCTTTTAGCATGTGGTGTTCCCACTGGACTGTTGCTACCCGATACTAGCGCATGTACCATTTGGAAGAGCGGTGCAAATCTCGACCATCTTACTCCAGCTTTTTCTTTCACAGCTCTGTTCCGACATATGAAAGACTTGGTGTTGTATTATTCCATCAAAGCACAAACTATTGATTTCTCCTTCATGATCGATTTTCAACTGATTGGTACATCAAGGATTTAAAAATATGTCACTGATTTGCGCCTGATTGGTCAGAGTTCAATTGGTTTAACCTTCAGTGTGCGTTCCATTGTTGCATGTTTTATTTTTAGAGCCTGAAAATGGACCTAAAACCGTTGTGCCCGAAACATAAACAGACTTTTCAGTGGAAGCGGTTGCTCAAACACGCTCGTTAACGTAGCACTAGGATTTGCACGACCACATCGTATCACTTATGTTCAAATTCATTAGGTTGTGACAGTCTTTTACCAAAAACTTCTTTTTTTTGGCGGAAGTCTCACAAATTGGCAGGAAGTGGATGCTCTTGTGATCATGAGGCTTCCATCCTTACAAATTCACCCCAGGGAATCTTTTAATATAAATTGACAAAGAGGAGCTTTTATTGACCCATCAAAGCCCCAAGTTGCCAATCTAAAACACCAAAGGTCGCAGTTCCTAAAATGCCCTCTAGAGGCTGGTTTCAGATGGGAGAATATTCTAGATTCCAACATGAAAAGTCAGATTTTTACACCAAACCTACAGCGTGATAACAAACGTTTTTTTTCATTGGAGGTTAAGAAATGGGTTAAAGGAAATGTTTTACTTTTATCAAAGCTCAGATTGTGGATAAATTTAGAGGCGTAGCCCAGCGATGGACTGGTGAACTGTCCAGGATGTACCTTGCCTTCACTCAGTTGGTTAGGGTTTAGCGACCCTGTGACCCTGAGCAGGAATAAGAAAGTTTGGAAAATGGATGAATGAATGGAAAGGGGGTGTCATTTTAAATATCAAAACCGTTAGGTCGATCTTTCTTGTCCATTCTACTGTTTTGTGTTTTTTGTTGCTAAGATGGGCGGAGCTAACTCCAATCAGTATGACCATATGCAAGTTGAGTTTGTAGATTTAGCTAGTGACGGACAGCGACTCTTTAGGGTCGTCTCAACAATGAAGACTAGAGTACTATATCTAATCAATTTTGATGCACAGTTTCAGATTTTTGTTTTTATTTATATGTAAAAACAAATCTTTATTTCACATAAAAAGCAGTTTTTATTTAATTAGATACTTAAACTTAACAAATAAGAAAAACTTTTACAGGTAAAATGATAAAATCTTATAATAAAAGCTTTTAAAAGCTTTTTTTTATTTAAAAAAAAGACAAGAAATTGCTTTAGAGGAAAATGTATCCTTAGATTTAATCAATGAATGTATATTTTTCTTTAAGAATGATAAATGTTTTTTCTTTTAAAATCCAGTAAAATTTGTTTTCGTTGTGATAATAAAAACTTTTTATTTGCATTGACCTGAAGTCTGTGTGGTTGTTATGGTAACAGTGAATATTTTTAACAAGTATTTACCTGTTTGACCCATTATTACTAACTGTCAAGCCCTAGAAGTTTAAATAAAGTTTTTTTTTGGACATCTGAAACCCAAGCTTTTTTATAGATTTTAAATTAGTTCCAATTTTTGTGATTTGACTATAATCAAGTTTATTTTGAATATCTAAAAGTAAAAGATTTTCTTTTTAAAGGAATCGTCTTGCATGACGTGTTTTTGTTGTTTCTTTAGATCTTCCTGTTGTTCAGATGCTGCTCTCGTTTAACTCTTTGTGCAGCGTAAATGCCGGGATGTAAATCCGCGGAAGTGTCGGGGTATCTCGGCGCGTTCGCTCGGCGGTTCCGTGGGGGAGGCTGTCCCGCCCGTCAAACCTCTAATCTGTATAATCCACACCCTTAATCAGCTCTCTTGGAAGAAAACCGTCCCCACGCCAACAGAGGCAACTATCCACACTCGTCAGATTGCCAGGCTGGTGACGGCTTCATCAGCCCCCCTGTTACAGCCAAATTGCATCATTTCACACATGTAGGAGGAAGAAAAGTGGAAGGGAGGTGTGCAGGCTAACGGTCACATGACTTTCTTTGTCTTGGCCTTTTCACCTGCTCGCTAACAGCTTCCATTGATGAACTTCAAAGCTCGGAGCCACAAATTTATTTATTGGTTTTTAATTCTTTTAGACGAATATGTGTCTCTTTTTTTTATTATTATTATTTGAGATGTGTGTGTTTGTGTGTTGTGGTTGTGTGTTGTGGTTGTCGCTCTCTTTCTAAGCAGCAGAAGCAGGAGGGATGAAAGACAGGCTGATGTAAGTTTGAGACATGCAGAGTAACCGAGTACTTCAACCACTAAACAACAGACCAACTCGCAGTCAAACACTGATAATGGTTGAAGAAAATCTGTTTTCTTGAATCAGGGCTAATCTTTTATACTTAAAAAATAAATAACACTAAAATCAAAATTTTGGATTGAAACTTTTTACCTTCAATGCAAAAACCAACTTCACGTTGAAAATTTTCTAATTAAAATACATTTCACTACTGATGTTTTTCTAACATTGATTACGTCCCAAAACGCCCCAAATGTTAGCATTTGTCACAGAGATTCATTCATGGTTGTGCAGTCGAATCAGAAACGGGTCAGCAACAATAATGGGAATGAAAATCTGTCATTGTTGATGAAATACGTACTAATTGTTTTCATTTATTTGTTGATGCCATTAAGTGTATAAATAAAGAACTGGACTGAGTGACTCCTCCCCCCTGGCTTTCCAAACAGGAAGTCCTCCAAAAAGCTAAAATCCCATAGACTTCTGTAGAGAAATAAACAGCTATTACTCAATCATTCTACTGGTCAGAATAACCATTCTTGCTCTGACACTTTTTTTTTAAATCTTTTTGATAATCTGAATTTTTTGATCATTTTTCTGTAGTTTGAGTTATTCGAATTAGAAACTGACCAATCAGATGCCTCAATAAAAATAGATGTTGTGTAGCCCACTTTCAGGTGGAAGGGGTGTGGACGTCCAATAAGCTCCGTTCTGACTGGCCCGAGTGGTTGCCATAGAGACAATGAAATGTGAAGAAAGACCTCTGATCACATGCAAGATGGCGCCAGAAACAATCTCGAGCTGGAAGTGGAAATTTTACAACTGTAGGAAACCCTTTCAAAAATGACATTTTAAAAACTTCTCAAAACTGTCAACTGTTGAGCTTTTCTATGTGAATAAACTGTAACTGTCTAGCAGTGTAGTGCGCAAGGTGAGCTTTTAAAACTGAATGAAATAAAACAGAGTGGAGATGCCCAGAAAGTTATTGAATCCAAAGCTCATCTCTCAAATCAAAAAGATTGCTTTTCTATTAAAAAGACCATCAGGTATCTTAAGTACAGTCATTATTTGCATTAAAAGTGCTGCTCTTGTGTTTTTACAGGCTAATCAGTTTTAAACATTATGTTGTTAGTTTGTAAAATGCTCAAAAATATGGAGCCACAACATTTGTATCCTTGGTGGAGATTGATTGGAAAGCTAAGATTTCTAAAATCCTGCTTTCCACAGAACTTTGCATTTTTTTGGTGGGGATGCCATGGATTAGATGGGATTGGGATGATGCTTGGCATCTTGGCCTCCTCTGCCGGCTTCTGCAGCCTCGCTGCGTCTTGCTGATGTTCGCCCAGATTTCATGGTAAACAGGAGCGTGGCGTGTGAAAGCGTGTGCATGCCATCGCGCTGCCTGTGCAGTGAAGCTAACTGGAGCAGGGTGTCCAGGATGTGCACACGCTCAGCCGCCTGTCTGCAGCCCTGTGACACATTAGCGTCTGCGCAGCCGCTCTGCGCTGGGCCGAATGTATCCATGACTCAGCCGCAGCTGTCAGGCGTGTGTTTGTGCTAAAGTAGCTCAGGGGAGGCCAACTTTCAGCTCAATGTCCATCAGTCTACACTTGTTATCACCATGGAAACGACACACCAAAACCTTCATGTGTAATGATCAGAACTCTAACCAAACCAAAAACATTTGTGGTCACATTCTGAAATCTGGGCCTTCTTCTTCTTCTTCCCAGGTGGAGCTGGCCAATGCCGGGGCCGTCGTGGACGTCTGGCGGCGGCAGCGGTAGCGTGTACGTGAGTGCGGTCTCTGGTGCCTAGCCAATAATGCCGTCGTCCACACGGAAGGCGGTGCCGAAAGACCCCGAGCTGGGCGACCTCTTCTTCAAAGATGACCCCGAGGACGTGTTCTGCGACCTGCACGAAATCGGACATGGCAGCTTCGGGGCCGTCTACTTTGTGAGTCTGCAGTTTTGTGCGTTTTTCATCCGAATCTCAAATTCTGGATCCAAATCTTCAGTCCTTTTAATTTCTTTTCACAAATGTGCAGACTTTGTTCTTCATCTTAAACTTGATAAGAATCTGAATTTCCTTCAGACCTTCAGACACGTCATTTTTTGTTATTATCCCTTAAAAAACAAGTTTAGATTTGATCTATTTCTGATTTTTTTCACGTGTTTTATTGACACATTTTCCTGTCCAAACTTTTTAAATATTTGAGTCTTTTCTGTTTTTAAACATTGGGGTACAGATAGTACGGTGGCACTGAAGTGCAAATCACATCAACTAATTATGCAATTAAAAAACATCACAGCAACAGTTAAAAAAGCAAAACAAACAATAAAAAACGACTTTCTATTTTAGAAATCAAACCAAAACATGAAGAAAAAAAATCTTTTTAGAAAACAAAATGAATTCACAGGAATGTAAAAAAATGAAATAAAGTGTGAGAAACTGGTTAAATCCATCATCCAATCAGTGATGTCCCAGTATCTTCCTTTTTCAGTGTCTTATTTTGTTTGTGAACTGTGTGTGATTGTTGCTCTGTTTACATAGAGTTCATTTGTAATTTGTGTGTCAATTATGTAATTTTATTGGACTATGCGATATAGATGTTATACACGCATGAAGTCTGTCAGACATGCTTTGAACGGTCATGGAAAGTAACAAATTTGTGTATCCATCTCCTAAAAATATTACTGTGTAAAATGAACACAATGAAATGAAACACAAACGTGGATGATGCATAAATTGTACGTAGCGGTCATGTGACGTGGCCTTTAAGTTGTGGAAGTGAGGGGCTGCAAGCTAGCAGGAGGATGTTTATACATAAAGGAGGCAGAGTTACACCACTCCAGTGGTCCCACTCACAACACAGGTGAATTTCTAATGAGGCTGTTGCTCTGCAGAAATTATGTCTGAGACAACATGATGATAAAAAGATGATCGGAGTGGGACTTTTAAAGTGTATTTAAAAAAATCAGTTGTATTTTTTTCAGTTGTGGATATTTTATGTGATTAGGAATGAAGCTAATTATATTAATATAACTTATTTTTGCTTATCAGTTGCTTACAGCTTAGCCTTTTTTAACTCCACCCCCTTCATAAATTATTCACAGATTCACAATTCAAATCTATTGATTTGCTGTTTAAGTCTTCTCTTATTTATCTCATCTCCAGTTACTCGTCAGGCCTTTGATTGTCGAGCTGTCTGAGATGAGGGATGAAGGGCCTCCTCTTCTTCAGATCCAAAGCTGAGGGGGGATAAAGCCTCCCCCTTGACATGAGAATCAGCTGTAATGCAGAAAGACGTAGCAAAAAATGATGCAAAGAAGGATTTTACTGTTCCTTCAAATCTCAATCTCCTTAAAATGCCCCTTCATGACCTCCGCTGTACTTTATGACCTTTAATCCAAATGAAAATGTAAATCCTCCAAAATACTAATAATATGTTTTAGAAAATAATTTATTCTTGGAATAATTTGAAACGACTAATTTAGAAACCTATTATAAATATAAATCTGAATGTTTTTTTAAACATCTGTGCAATCTAAGAACGCAGAGATTTATGGGGGAAAACCTAAGCAGGTTTAAATGTGCAGCAAACATGGCGGCGCTCTGAGAGATCACACAGGAAGAAGCTCTTCACGGAGGAGAAAACGGGGATTTCCTCTTTCACTGTACTTCCTGTCGTTTCCGCCTCATTCGTGTGTAAAAACACTTCAGACTCATTAAGACTGAAGCAAATCCCAACAAAAATCATACGCACAAAACGACCGCCCGCTCTGTCTTCCAATCTAAACACAAAGTTTCTGTTTGAAGGTGAAGCAGAGATGAAGGCTTTAAGCCGGGCCCGAAGGCTCGGAGCGTTACCAGCGGCAGAGGCGTTTGCACCGACACACACAGGAAATGCAGAAGCTTCCAGGCAGAATTAGTGGTTTTAATGAATTTGCGCTGTAATGATGCTGTAAATAGATTTTCATTATGTAAAGTGTGAGTTTCAATCTATAAAAATTTAAGTTATTCATCAATAGTTTGCTTTTCTTCCATTTTCATAGAGAAAAGTTTCAAAAACAAAGTCTCAAAAGGGATTTTTTTTTTTTAATTTCCCCTCTCACTGATTGGTTTCAGGCACGAAACTCGTACTCCAACGAGGTGGTGGCCATCAAGAAGATGTCCTACAACGGCAAACAGACGACGGAGGTAAGGAGGAGCCAGACGCCCGCGCACAGATCCGTGACACAGCGATGCATCAGCAGCGCCGCTCGCTCCTCTTCTATTCTCTGCGTCCTGAGGGAGCAGCTCCAGTCAGATAACATTCATGATGTGGGGGTGGGAACCTCAGCAGGACGACGTCATCCTCTCTGCTGGTTCCCACAACTCTGAGCTGTGTGGAGATGCTGTTCATCTGTAAAAAAGGAAAATGATGAATTTCTTTCATGTTGATCTCTGAGAATGTTTCCATTTATTAGCTAAATAATTCTGATGACTATTAATATAACGTAAACACATTAAAATGAATAAATTATGACTTTATTTTGAGGGAAAAAACGTCCAAACCTGCAAATGAAAAAGTAGTTTTTTTGAAAAAGAAAAAAAAAAGCAAAGATGTTTTTTTAAAAGATGTTCTTAAAAACCGATGAGAAACAAAGTCATTTTTGATTCTGAAAGGGTAACAAGAACATTTGTGAAGCTTTGAGACTCCAGAAATCCATCAACTGTGAAGAGTCCAAAAAATAACATCAGGAGGGAAAGAAAGACGCTAAAGAAGATGGAAATAAAGTCAGATGTCTACACACATTTAGACTATCCACAGAATGGCTGGATTAAATGTTCTGATGCAAGAAGAACTCTCTTGAAGGAGGGCTGGACTCTTAACACAGTCAAACATGGTGGTGGTATTGTGATGGTTTGGTGCTGCTTAGCATCTTCAAGATGTTATAACTGATGGAAAAATGAATTCTGGAAGAACTTAGGAGAACTTTTTGAGAGCATCAACTCTCCTTAGAAGATGTTTCTGCTAAAACTACATGTTATCGTTCTGCTGAGTCAGCAGATTTGAACTTTTTTTTTCTCTTTTTACCTGTAATACAATCATCACTTTAAAAATGTCTTCTTTGTTAAACGTAACATTAACACATCTGGATTTGGGTGATTGTGGGATCCCAGACCCTCATTGCTCATTCTGTCCAATCCTGTTTTTCTTCAGAAGTGGCAGGACATCATCAAGGAGGTCAAGTTTTTGGGGCAGCTGCGACACCCCAACACCATCGAGTACAAAGGCTGCTACCTGAAGGACAACACCGCCTGGGTGAGTACAGTAGGTTCTCCTGGGCGTTTTCCTGCATTTGGTTATTTCTGTTCTCCACGGAGAACGACCCCTCCATGCAGCTGAAATGTTTCATAATGCAGCTGAAACTTTGATGCTGTTTCAGCTGGTGATGGAGTACTGCCTCGGCTCTGCATCAGATCTACTAGAAGGTGAGTGTTTATTTATTACCCGTTTAATCAAGGAGCATAAAGAAAGAAAGACTTTGCATTAAACTATCAAAAGACCAGAAAATAAATGGGAAGGTTTGATCATTTTTTGCCTGCAGACAGTTAAGGACAGCTGTGACTGAGGCTTTAACAAACTTTGAATCTCTGGAGGCTGGAAATAACAAAAAGTGACTCAAACTGTGAAGGCTATTCTGCTCAAAAACTTGTTCTGGTTTCCTTTGTCTTTTCGGGTTTTAAGAAATGCTGATATGTAATCTAAAAAATCCTTGAGACCAGATTAAGATCAGACTTCCTGGATATGTTCATTCAGCATTGAACTCTGTCGTCAGAGCAGAACAACGAAGCGAGTTCAGGATAAAAGTTTATAAAGTGTATTTTATTGGAGTAGATCTTTCATCCATGAAACTTCTCGGCTCATTTCTGGAGTCTCACGTTGTCGAACGGCAGTTTTACTGAGATTTGACTCCTGTTCTCCTCAGCTGGAGGACGGCGCCTTCAGGGCTGTTGTCAGATCAAGACGCTACAAGCCAGAGGAATCCACTGTTTATTAGTTGCATAACCTGTGGTATTTTTTTATCTTCAAAAAGACAAAATCTTTTTTAGATTTAGCTTGAGCCGGTTCAAACTGAAACAGAACAGCGGATGATGCCTGTTTTTGTCCTTCTTTGTTCAGTAAAAACCTTCTGACCTCAACATACTTTTACTGCACAGCAACGAGCTTTTTACAGACGTACAAATGAAGAGTCTCTGTCCATTCATATTATTTTTACTAGGAAAAACACAAAGGGCTGCCCCTAATTTTCTCTGTTAATACTTCTCATTTAAGTTCACAAGAAACCACTCCAAGAAATGGAAATTGCTGCCATTACCCATGGTGCCTTGCTAGGACTGGCCTACTTACATTCCCATAACATGATTCACAGGTAAGTCTGCGTCTTTCCGTCATTCGCATATTTTCCGAGGCAATCACAGATAAGATTGGCTATAAAAAGAAGAAGGCGAGTTTAGAGATCGAGTCATAAAAGCTGTAAAAACGCTGATCTTTAAAGGAACTGAAAGCGTGCTGCACAGGTTTTCTTATCAGTTTGGGAAGTCGAAGAAGAATTTTTATTTACATAACTATCTTTTTTGTATTTTTTTTCACTTATTTTTCATCTACATTTAATTCAAATGTACAAAAACTTAATTTAACAATGCTAATTACTAAAAAAAACCTGCTTTTCTGGTCATCATCAGTCCTGATCCTCTCTGCAAAGTACATGTATTGTGCGATCCTAACAAGCCCCGCCCCCTCGCTCCTCTCTCTCCGCACAGAGATGTGAAAGCCGGCAACATCCTGCTGACTGAGCTGGGCCTGGTCAAACTGGCTGACTTTGGCTCCGCCTCCATTGCCTCACCTGCCAACTCCTTTGTCGGAACGCCGTACTGGTCAGTGAACACAACACCGCACACCTGTTGAGGCTTTTAGAGGAAGTTGAAAGGTTTTCCGAGAACCGCTTTGATCATCTGATCGTTGTTTGGACTCTGGACGAGTTAAAGGTTTCAAGATCGAGTTTCTGCAGGAAAAAAAAAACCCTTTTAAAAAAGCTTTCAATGGAGGAAAAAGTGCTTTCATAAACTATTTACCTGTCATGAAAACAAACGAATGTAAAGAAACACAATAAAGGCCGATGAAAACTTTAAAGTCCTACTCCGATCAGTCGTATTTTAATTATGATTATGCTATTTTTAGCTCAAATAAAACAAAATGATGGACATTATTTCTGCAGAGCAACAGTAGTTCATTAGAAATTTGCTCTAAGTTGCTTTTCTCCATGTTGCAGAGAGACAGCTAATTTTCTAGGTCACATGTGTAAAAGTCGAGGCCTCATTTTATTTTGTTGTTATTAATGTTATCTTGTGCTTATTTCTAACTTGTTTAATTTTGACAAAATATAATTTTATGGAGAGTAAAATAGTGACAGTTATTTAAGGTATTTAAGAATATTCTGGAATAATATTCCTGTCTTTTTATTATTCATAATTAAGATAAGAAGTTACGGTTTTAAAGTTTTGAAAATTGGCATTCTGCTAGTTTTTTTTGGCATTTTGGCATTTACTAAGATTTTTTAGGCTTTTTTGGAGTTTGCTTATATTTCATCTACATGCTAACTATTTTGGCTAATTTAGGCTTTAAAAAAAAAAGTTAAGACAATATTTAAATGCTAGCTGTTTTGGCTAATTTAGTTTTTTTCAGTTTTTCTAGGCTATTTTGAACTTCAGCTATTTTTTATTTCAGCTACATGCTAGCTGTTTTGGCAAACCCAAGTTTTTTTTTTTATTTATTTATTTTTTATTTTTTGGGCCAATTTTTCGTTTAGTTGCGGTTAATGCTATATAATTATATTAGATCATAATTATGTTTAAAAGTTACGGTTTTAAAGTTCTTAAAATGTAGTTTTAGAGTGTTCAATAAATGTTTATCCTGTTCAGCCCGCTACCTAAGGTGTGTTTTGGATTTTGGCCCCTAGTGTGAATGAGTTTGACACCCCTGTTCTTGGTCATAAATAGCCTCCTTTTCCAATAACATTTTTTGTCTCACAACAACTTAAATAAAGAAATACTCAGAAATTGAATTTTAAGCCTAATTTTCTTTACATATGCCTTCCATCATCAGAAAAATTTGTTAAAAACACAATTTTCATCAAGTGCACTGAAAAAGTAAAACATTGTGACAATTAGCAAAAGTTCTGTAATTTGTTACATTTAAAATAAGTTGTCATCAAATTAAAACTTTGAATTGATTGTTTACTCAACTTACAAATTTAACTTCATTAAAACTAATATTTTTATTGTAACATATTACAGAGCTTTTGTTAATTGACCTAATGTTTCATTTCTTACAGTGTGGGTCTATAAAGCTTTTATTGTCGTTGGTGGAAAGTCATTTCACCCCCTTATGTAACCTCCCCTCAGTGAGAGACTACACATTTGTAATTAAGCTGATAATGACTTAATTTAAGAGGCTCTACAGGAGATTTCATCATTTATGGGTTGTTATGTCCCAGACTATCACCCTTCCACCTCCGTGTTTTACTGTTGCATTCATGTTCTTCTCATAAGAGGCTGCAAACTTGGGGAAGCTTAATTTCTCGAGAATTCCTCTTAAAATTAACATTTTTATTGTGTGAATGTCTTTGGATGGCACCATGATAGTTGTTTTTTTTTTTATTTTTAGAATTGTTTCTTAGTTGGCTTCCTTTAATCTTTTCTGGATTAATTGAATCTGTAAGATTGAAGCTGATCTTTGTGATCTTTTGAACAGATTCTGAAGAAGCGGCAACATTAAATCATCATTCATTTTTTGTATTTTGTCTATTTCAAAAAATCGCTCAAACAGTTTTCCTTTGTCTCAGTCGGTGTTTCGTCTTTTTTCAGGATGGCCCCTGAAGTGATCCTAGCCATGGACGAGGGTCAGTACGAGGGGAAGGTGGACATCTGGTCGCTGGGGATCACCTGTATTGAACTGGGTGAGCAAACATCAACATTTTAGTGTGAGACGGTTGTAAATGTTGATGGTAAAAACCCCCGTCTGACTCCAACTCGTGTCTTTTCAGCGGAGCGTAAGCCGCCGTTGTTCAACATGAATGCAATGAGTGCCTTATACCACATCGCACAGAACGACTCCCCCACGCTGCAGTCCAACGAGTGGTGAGTTCCTGACGCGCCGCCGCTGCTGCTGCTGCTACTGTCTGCCGGTTTGGAGGCAAACGATAAAAAAATAGAATAAAAACATTATTTTTCATGGTAGTTAATTGTCAGATGGTGGTTGTTTCTGACTGAGCTGCTGCTGGTAAAGACATGATCATAAAAGCATTCTTGCTAATCTGATTTTATTTGAGATGTAGTTCTGTGGATCAATACTTATGGTATTAAATCACCATCATTTATGCTTTTATTTTGAAAATCAGAATCAGCAAAATTGATGATTAAATTGAATTGAATTGATTGTTTTGGATTTTTTGCCCCCTGTACGATTGAGTTTGACACCCCGCTCTAAGAAATTGGTCTTAATTTTTGACATGCATGCTGTTGAAAAGGTCTTAAAAAGTCTTAAATTTAACTTGAATAAACTTGTAAGAACCCTGATTGTGAATATTTGTATTTGAATCCGAGTATTAGTATCTGAGTACTCGGATACACGTTACAGCCCCACTGAAACAGTATAGAATTTAGTAAAAGTTTAAATGTTTTTATTTACTTAACTCACTTTGAATGCTGGAAACCTCTTTAGTTCTCATTTTATTGGAAGTCCAAGTGACATTTATGCTAAATCAGTTCAGTAGAACTTTGTCCACAAGCGGCTCTAGACCAGAGGTCTGCAACCTTCAACACGTCAATTTTTCACAGACCCAAACCCATCAGGAACCACAAAGAGTATTTATGTCAATGCTACTATTATGAAAAATATAAACAAAAAAAACCATAAAGATAAAGACAAAATACTTTTTTTTTCTAAATATGAAACAGTTTATAACTTTTGACAGATTCACATGATTTCCTTTCAAAATAAGACACCTTGTGTCACATAGAATCAGCACAATGCTGCCAGTGTAGTAGCAGGCAGTGTAATGTCAGCTACCGTTTGTGGTAGATTACTGCCAAAAATACATGAATTCAGCTAAAAAAATAAATCGGAGCCAATTGAGACTCTAACTGTGTTTCACAACCCATAAGGCGCACTTAAAAATTGTCCAAAAATAGAAAGTCTTATAATCCAGTTCGCCTTAATTCTGGTTGTGTTTTCGAATTCCAACTGATTTTCCGTGGTGCAGGGCGCACAAATATCTGATGTTTGAAATGTTTTAGCTCAGTACTGTTATCTCTTAGCCTGAAAACGTTATTTTTCTTTAACCAGAGAGCCACGATGGAAGGGTGAAAGATGTTGCTCTGGAGACGCAGGTTGCAGACCGCTGCTCTAGATGTAATTTGATAAAAGACGATCAGCTTTGTCTCATAAAGCGGAGCTGCAGAGTCCAGGCCGCTTCACGGCGGTTCGTTCATTAATCATTTGGAATGAACGAGACGTTGGCTGTCCTGCCGGTGTGAAGACGGCTCGCTGTGATGGAACGTCGGTCTGCAGCAGATGAGATGGAGTCAAATCTAAGAGGCTGCAGGAAAAGGGAAGCGGATGGAAACCGGTTTCTTTAAAATAAGTTTAGAAAACTTCAGAGTTCTTCTGAGCGCCTCTCCTGAGTTTGAGCTCCTGCACTGATGTGTAGATCTTGGCTTCACTTCAGTGAAGGGTTGTGGAGGGAAAGATTCTGCTCATTGATCGTCTCGGAACCCTAAACGGCGTCAAACAAACGGCGTGCTACACGGCGGGGAGTATTGACATAATCCATACAGCCTCAATCCGTCAGGCTGCTGTGTTATCTGGCTAAGTGACTCGCTAAACGCTGGCAGCTCTGGATTACTCCTCTGTAAACACAAATCTGTAACCGGCAGCATCGGTGGGGGGGGCTTTGCTGCTGTTCTTGCTTCATGTTTTTTTGTTTTGTCCGGCGGCGAGATCGCTGACCCGCTTTCTCCTCTCTGTCCAGGTCCGACACCTTCCGGAGCTTCGTCGACTATTGCCTACTAAAAATTCCTCAGGACAGACCCTCGTCGGGGGAGCTGCTGCGAGTGAGTGGGCTTCCCTCCAGATGTGTGACCTCACTTCCTCTCTGGTCCCGGAGCCGCGGGGGATGAGTCACTCCCAGCCGCCCACGGCTCCCCGATGCGCCGGTTCTGTTTAAGCGCAGGAAGCAAGCGCCCTGCTGAGAGCAGCTCCGGCTCTGTTGTTGTCGTTCCGTCACGTCACCGCTCTTTTACGTCTGCACGCCGCCGGGGCGTTTGACGCTCGCCACGCTCCTGGGATTAGACAACAGAAGAAATTCTGCCAAACACATTTGGAACGTTCAATCCAAAAGGGATTCTTCTTTTTTCTTTTGCAAGATGTTTACAATCACACTTTTATGACTAAAGACAGTCAAACAAAAGAGATTTTTATAAATTCAATATATATAGATTTCTAGACCTTAAACTGTTATTAACCAAACCTTCCAGTGGTAACAGCATCCTTTGTTTTACTTAATAATTCCCATTTTGCCAAATTACTTTAGAGTTCTGAAAGATTTGGTCATATTTAATCAAAAACATGTTAGTAAGCGGAATGAAATCGCCCCATTGCTGCGACGTGTGACACAAGCTGATGACATCATTCATAACCTATACTTACTTCAAGTGATTGAAGTCGTGACGGCGGAACAAACTCAACCCAAAAAATCGTCAGTTTGTCCCAGTATTTATAAAACAAAGACGCTATTATGTCATTCTAAATACAAGAGAGGTTAAACATTAAAAAAAAATACATTTTCACAGCAAAATTTACTTTCTAATGCAACTATACCTTTAAGAATATTCTATTAAGAAACCGAGTGGGTGACAAATCATCTCAAATTTGCCTTTTTTTCATAAAAGTGTAGTTCTTTGGTTTGTTGAGATTTTTAGGATACAAAAAAACACAGTTATTCCGGACAGTTCCAAACAAAACTTGCCAACCTTAGTGTGTACAAGACTGCATGGCGTACGTAGATCTATCGGCCTGCTGTGGCTCACTGACTGTAGCTTCTAAGTCACCACAAGATTTATCTATCTACATTTTTTCGTCTGCTTCGTATTCACAACTATTTGAATAAGAAAATACTCATCTGTAATTGTCATTTTCTTTATATAATGTCCTCCATCATCAGAAAAACGCCACAAAAACACCATTTTGAGCTGTTCCTGTCAGCATGAGGTGGTGCGTCGTCTTGTGTGAAGATGATGTTTCTGCATAAAATTAGATTTTTATTCTTCCTTCAAGGGTCCTAAAGGGTCGACCAGCAATCTTCCCATGATTTTGTCCCCAATCATGACTCCCCCACCTCTGTGCTGATATGGCAGCTTTGTGCTGTCTCCTGCTTCATCCATGTGAACCTGGACTCAGCAGTGAATAAAACTGATTAGAACCTTGTTTAGGGGCCGCTGAGTTGAAGGTTTACGCATAAAACCGGCAGCTTCAAATATCTGTTTGATTCTTTATTATGACATTTTAGCAGCTGCTCTCTAAACCCAATGTATTTGTATGGCAGAAACCTTACTTTGTGCAGTAACTCACATAGGGGCCAAAATTAAGTTTATATGCAAATGTCTTTGTTTACTTTGTAGTTTTACACGTTTCACATATTTAATTAGTTAATTAGTGACACCTGGGAGAAAGGTTAGTAAAGAGCTTGGACCGTTTGACTTACATTTTTTATTATATTTACGCAAACCCCTTTTTTTGCTTGAAGGTCAGTCATTTTTCTTAACTCAGGCAAAGTATTACTTATTCCCTCTGATGTATTTTTGCAAATAAAAATAAACGACGTAATAAACTGCCGTGTATTTATAAGACAGAACTGCGCATCAGACCGAACAGGAGAGTTTTCTCAACAAGTACGATGATCACATGAATCATGTAAAGTTCTTGTCTGAGGGATTCAACTGTTCCCCTCTTCTCAGCAAAGAGATTCTTCTTCTTTCTTATTTTATCTAAAAATGTTGGTTTGCTTAATAATTTGGAACGTCCTACTTCAGCGGTTAATTGGACTTACCTGGCGAAGGAATTATCTCAGGTGTCTAAGACTGATCTAGAGTCTCGAGACACAATAACTAAAACGTTTTTTATAATGATTTTGAACACAGTGGAAACCGGTAAATGTTTGGAGTGAAGAACGGTCTGAATCTCTGCCAACATCTGATGGAAGCGTTTACCAAACGTCTCATGAACTCCTCTGTAAGCTGAAGTTCTCCTGCCGGTTGATCTTTTTGTTTGTGTGAGCAGCAGGTAATCCCGTTGAGCCACTTAGAGTTTTAGTGCGCCAGTGCAGCGCGTGAGCAGGACTTTTGACACCTGCGTCACGTCACTGCGGCCCGGGCAGGAAGGGTTGGGAAGTGAGGAGGCTGCATCCAGCGTTTGATGGGAAGTCGCTCCTCTGACCCAAATACCAGCAGAAAAAAAGCATTAGAGGGATAAGTACCACACAGACTTTAGATCAGTGTCGAAGAGCTGCTTTACAGCGAAGATGGGGGAGGAGGGGGATCGGTTTATGATTATTACTCCTCTTTTTTTTTCTTCTTCTCAGACGTGAAGGTCTCTTCCTGTGACCGCACGCGCCGGCTCAACGCCCTCCGAGCTCTTAGAGGCAGAAATCAGGTCACCGATCTGCGGGCCTTTAGCCGTCTGTGTTCTAGCTTCAACTTAAACGCTTTATCTTCCCGTGCGCCTCCGGGATTAGCATTAATTATACACATAATATTGCAGTCGGTGACCTTTTCTCGCAACTTTGAGGCAAACCTGGTCTCTGGGTTTTTGCACGACGAGCAGAATATCAGAAAGAAAGGAGAGATTTCAGCGTCCGGAGGGATTTCAGACGATAAAAAATGTCCTGGTGGCATTTTTTTCTGATGATGGAGGACATGTATACAGAAATTAAGCTTCAAATTGCATTTCTGATTATTTCTTTGTTCAAATTGTTGTAAATCAGCAACAGATGAAAAAATGGAGTGGAAAAAAATGTAGAGGATACGCTGAGTGGGCCACAAGCTCTCAGTAACGGAGGGGAACGGGGGCGGGATTGCTCTGCACAAACAGCTCCCCCCAAACAACTTGGAGGCAAATTTCTAACAAACTCCTGCCGCTCTGCAGATACTATATCCTAGAAAATGACTGATTTTTTTTTTATCAACATTTTTTTATTGATTATAAAACATAATCAAATTTACAATAAATAAAAATCACATAAAATAAAGATAAGAATAAAAATTACATTTTGATTTTTAAAAAAAAAATCATTTTTTTTAAATCAAAAATCTACATAATCATAATTTAAAAACCACTGGGAACGCTTTGAAAATACATCAAAGATGATCAGAGTGGGACTTTTAAGGAGCGGAACTCTTTCCTTTTTGCCACTTTTTAACTACTTGATTGTAAATTTTAACTTTTAAGACCTGAACGGATTGGTTTCATGTTATCAGCTGGTTAGAGACGGAAAAAGCTCAAAAATCTGAAAGCGAGACTCTGAAAATAATCAAAATCAAAGCAGTTTTTGGCTGCAGATCCATAAAAACAGTTTATCTCAACATCTTAAACTTTAATTAAACTAAAGGGTGTTAAATTGAGGTCTTAAATCTTTTTTCGTAAACATGATGTGACTTCTTGTCACTAGATAAACATTTCCAGGATGCGCCGTGTCAAAAGGTCATGACCTGGTGGTAAATTGCTTAATCTCAGCTAGCTAATTAGCTCTCTCTGGTCAGTGCAGGAAAGCGGGAAAGTGCAAATTCACGGACAAATGGCTTAAAAACACGGATTAATCGTGGCGACAGTTTGCTAAAAAAACATTTCAAGTTGACACAATGAGGATAAAGAGACTGCAGCTTTTTGTTACATTTTCTTTGTACATACGATCTTAAATTTAATTTTAAATATATTGAAAAAAGTCTTAAAATCCTTACTTTTACATTTGTTAATGAGTAAAGGAAAAAAAATCATTTTTGTCAGCAAAAGTCACAAAAATACTCAACTTTTCATCTTTCAATCCTCTTTTTATGCACATCAACAGCAAAAGCTGTTTCTGCACAGATTGACTGCTGCTTTGTCTTATATTTACTGTCATTAAACATCAAATTGCTGAATCTGAATCAATCTTTCCCAACTTCCTGTCAAAGCAAAAAGCTCCTTGAAGTTGGAAAAGCCTCAGACATCCCAGCGAATCGCAGCCCTCCTCTTCGGCTCCGTCAGAAAACGGGACGAATCACTCTTACTTCTATTTCGGGGGTGTGATGTCAGTCCCGCGAGTCCTGACTTACCCGCTCCACCAGCATCCGTCTCCTGGAGAGATGGGGGGGGGGTTACCAAAATAGAAGGGATCCTTTTTTAATGCGGCCTCTTCTGCTTCATACAGTTTAGCCATTTAAGCCTCAATATTTTATGAATGAGAGTGACTCAGAGGAGGTGTGAAGCTGTGTGGGGGCCCGGGTGGGCGGAAGAGAAATCCACTCCGGCTTCCGGGCTGTAAATCACACACAACACGCCACGATGTGCTCATATTTTTAAGGAGAAAAAGGCTGTTCATGATAAAGATTCACATTTTTTTCCCATGTTTGATCAATTTTTCATTTAAAAAAAGTTTTTCTGTTTGGTAAAAAAAAAAATCTTGTTTCCAAATCAACTCAGCAAAGAGTTTTTAAATACTCACCTGCATTTTTCCTGTTATTGTTTAATTTCCCTTCATTTGTTGCCACTAAAAACAGTCCAGAATATAACAGATCAAAAGGATTTGTGAAAATCATGTTAATTGTTCTGTAGATCAGGAGAACTTGTTAGGAAACCTACAGCGCCCTCTAGCGGTGGTGCCCCCTTTGGTGCTCATTGATGTGATGATTTCTGTCACAACTTCAAAGTTCATTTCTTTTAAGTTAAAAATCAGTACATTTTTTTGCCATTTTTTTTATTTGAATGTTTGGAAAAATGACTTCATTATTTTGTCTGCACAGCATGACTTTGTGCGTCGGGATCGCTCGCCGCGCATCCTCCTGGACCTCATCCAGAGGACCAAGGATGCGGTGCGCGAGCTGGACAACCTGCAGTACCGCAAGATGAAGAAGATTCTGTACCAGGAGAAGCACAACGGGCTGATGGGAGAGAGCCAGGAGGAGGAAGAGGTGGGTTCAGCTCTGGGTTTGTGTGAAATTATTGAGGGGAGTTAAAACCAAACAAATAATTTTTTTTTTTTTTTTTTTTTTTGCTGGCAGCCTTTTTTTTAAACAAATTAGTGTCTTTAATATTTGTCAGATTTGGGGGGCATTTTGGATTTAGTCAAATCTGAGATATAATACTTTAATCCACTTTTTTACTTTTAAACTTTTACTTTAAAGTGGATCGTTGGAACCGGGCTGCAGAGAAGACAGAACTAATACTTCTTGTATTTTATTTTTAATCTGATCCTGATTCTGAAGGACGTTTTATTTTGAAAAACTACTCAATTGTCTCTTAATTCGACTAATTCAAGTCAAGTTGCTCGGTCACGTCTCAAAGAATCCATCCGCTACTTTTTGACGGATGCATAAAATTTATTGTCTGTTCAATGAGCATAAATTCATCTTTCAACAGAACACATTAAAATTCAGTTAATAAAATTCTTAAAATAGAAGAATTAAAGGATCTTAAAAGGTAATAAATACACAAAGAATCCTAAAGATCATAGAAAACGTAAAAATCCCAGAATGCACCATCCACACACAGTCTAAAAAAGCATCTGCTCTGAACACTAAACTGAAAGCCTTAAGATAGCCAAGTTAACATAAAAACAAAAGTATTTGGAAAGTTTATTTTTGGCAGAAAAAAAGGAAACGGAAGAAGAGCCTTCAACTTCAAAATAAAAGAAAACTGCATTTAACAGACAAAAACCAAGAGTCTTTACTCCAAATATGGATTTTATTGTGACAGTTGTTCCTACAGACCATAAAAATAATGCAAAACATTCAGCAACTGACTGTTGTGTTATGAGGATGCTGATAATAAAGTTGTTCAAACGGTTATGATTTTATTTAGGAAAATACAGTTTTAGTGACAGTTTTTAGTTTTGTTTTTTTTTTTTCCCTCCGTCACGCCTTAAAAGTCATCCGAAAGAATATGGAGAGAATATTATTTGAAATCCAAATAAAACAAATTGGAAAAAAAAATATTGATGTTTGGCCCAAAAAATTAAAATGTCCAAAAATGTTTGCTTTTCTAAATTAAACCTAATTATTTTCAGCTTATAATGTTCATTTTTTGGGTTTAAAAACTCAAAATGTCAATTTGAAATCTTTTTTTTCAATTTCAACTTTTTTTTTTTTTTTATTTTCGATTTTGAAAATTTCAGATTCGAAAATAATAAAAAAAAAAGTTTTGAAGCTGAAAGAAGTTTTGAAATTGAGATTTTACATTTTTTACCTTAAAAACAGAACATTTGAAGATGAAAATAGTTAAGTTTATTTTGGAATGGCAAAAGGTTTTGGACATTTTAATTTTTTGGGGGGACCAAACACAAATATTTTTTATGATACTGTTGATGTTCATTATTTTCAATATTATTTTTCAAATAATTATTTTGCTCCATTGAAGGAAGGAAGGTAGCTAGCAAGCTTTTTTATCACTTGTATTGAAGACAAAGTGAAAGTGTGTTTTTTCTGAGACCACGAGAGTGAAAAATTAAAACAATAAAATAAAAAAGTAGTAGATAAGAGAGTAAAATTCTAGTAAAATGCCAATTATTAAGAGAATAAAAGAGCACAAAACGCAAAGAAAGGTTGAGGCTGAAGTTGTCGTTTGATTTTATTTAACTTCCTTTTTGACGGGTACAGGCGAAATTCTCTCGCATTTTAATGGTTCCTGCATAAAATCTAGTGTAGAAAATCAGAGGATGAACATAAACAGGAAACTAGGGGCTAAAAAAAAAACGCCCACTTTGGCCTCTTATTGGGCATTAAAACCACCGTAGAAATAAATACAAAATTTTAAATACATTTAAAAAAGAAAAAAAAAAACAACAGACAAAGTTTGGGGACCACTTCTTTAAGGGTTCCATCTGATGATTTTTTAAGAACCTAAATCTTAAACTTTTGGGCCATTTCCTTTTAACGAACTTAAATTTTAAAAAGTCTTAGACAAAAAGGAAAAAGCCGCTTTAGCCTTAACCGTAATGGTGTCCAGAGCTGCAGCCACATGGCTTTTGGTTCAGCGAGTGGCGGCGAGCTCAGACGACTGTCCTGCCTTTTTCAGGACAGCGAGGCGGCCAGCTGCAAGATGAACAGCCTGGGCAGCAACCACTCCATCCCCAGCACGTCGGTCAGCACCGGCAGCCAGAGCAGCAGCGTCAACAGCATGCAGGAGGTGCTGGAGGACAACTGCTCCGACATGACCATGATGCACCCGCAGGACTACAGCGGCAACCTGGACTCGTCCGCGCTCGCCAAGAAGGTGACGCTGAAAAACCCTCAGGATCCCCACAGTTTATGCAAATAAGTCTGAGAAATCATTACACCCCCCCTCGTCGCCCCCTTAGAGGGTAAAGCTACACACATTTGTACCACAAACATCCTCTTCTTCTCTCTGAAACCATGGAAACCCTGCACCCTTTGCTGCCTCATCCCGACATCCTTCACACTTTAGGAAACAAAGGCGTGCATGTTGACAGGCCACGCCCCCTCCCCTGCAACACGTCTGAAGCTCAGACTGAAGGTGGGCGCGGGAGCTGCTGTCAGACGCTGCAGCCAACAAGCTTTCTCCAAGTTCAAAATCCACAGAAAACACAGACATGTTGAAGCCCCGCCCCCATTAGACTTTTGAAACGTTAAAATAAATAAATGTTTCATCGTGATTTTCACATGATCTATAAAGCTATAATCTTCTCCGTTGGCACTGGAACCGGATTTCAATCGGAACTCTGACCCGTGTTTTGTTTTGGACTCAGGACCATCAGTACAACTGGGATGACGGGATCCACAGGGACCAGCGGGCCGAGCCCAGGTCGGCGTCCTCCGACAGGAGCAGCCAAGCCCAAAACTACAAAAACCAGGGCCGTTTCGCCACCATAAAGTCGGCCTCTCTGGTGAGATTTGATCAAAACCTGTTTTTGTTGTGACAGTCAAACTCCGAGAAATGTTTTGTGTTTGCGTTACTGTCGCTTTGAGAGGCAAAACCGGAACGAGGTTTCCACCCACAGAAGCAAAAAAACAAAGACTCAGTGAGAATATGGATTTAATGATTCAAATATGAAAAACTGTCATAAAGATTTAACTATAAAAGTCAACTTAAAAATGTGGCAAAGAAGCCTAAATATGGAAAAAATTATTCTTGAGCTGTGAAAAAAAAACTTGGAGGACTATTCACTGGATTTACACCACTTTGACATTTTGCAACCAGACTCTTCCAACTCTCGGTGCAAGAAGCCCCTCCCTGCTTTTCTTGTGTGAACACTTTGTGTACACGGTGTGTAGGTAGCTTTAGAAGTGATTAAAACTAACCTCCACATGCACATCCTCAAAAACCTTTGAAATTAAACTAAATGCAAACAAAAATAAAATGAAAGAGGAAAAATTTAAACTTGTTAAATTTGTTAAACGTTCTTTTAAAAAAGTCCTACTATATTTTTTATCATAAAAATGTTCCTAGTGGTCTTTCACTCATGACTCTGCAGTTTTTAGCCAAAATAAAAAAATACTTTTTCAATTTTAAGACATATTTTCTGCAGCTTGTTAGAAAGGCAATTCTGGATTGTGGGCGGGCCCTTAGGACCGAAAGTTAGCTCCACTAATGTCTCATTAATCCTTCGTCACGCTAGCTTACGGCTTCTGACAACCCCAAGCTAACATTAGCTAAACAAAACAACGGCAAGCAATAGTTTTAAGCCACCTGCCACCTGAGATGAGGAAAATTAAGACTCTAATAGATCTATTTGTCTTCAAATGGAGGCATCAGAAAAGGTAGACTTTAGCCCCGCCCATTTCAGTAACTGGGTCGTTAGTCTGAGTATTTTCTAGCATCTGGTTTTCTTTTGATGGTCATCCAATGCGATTTGAATTAAGAAATCCTCAAAAACCATTTAAAAGTATTTTTATATAGGTCTTCTTTCATGAGAGAAATTCTACAAGAATTTGATAAAAACACACAAAGACGATTTTTATTGGAGTGGATCTTTAAGAAACTTTAAGATCATCTTTGTTGGATCAATGAAACAATCGAGGTTAGATTAAAGCAGGGCTATGTCGAAGGAAATCAATTTTTTTTATTTATAAAAAAAAAACATTTCATACATTTGTAACAGTATAATGTACGTATAATAAAATAAGTCCATCTCAGATCATCTTTTGATCTATTGTGGTCTTTTAATTATAATAATTCCATTTTTAACCAACATAAAAAACTTCTCATATTTTCTGGGACATAGTTTCTGCAGAGCGGCAGGGGTTCGTTAGAAATTGGCCCAGAGTGGGTTTGTAAAAAGTAAAAAATGAAAACATTCATTAAGAAATCAATTACAATCTAAATGTGTACAAGTAACTTCAGTTTGAGAAGAAGATCTGGTCCTAGCAATCAACAGGCTGAAGATGGCCGCCCGATGTTTTCATCGAAGAAAAAAACAAATCTGCTCCTATTTTAGATTATAAATCGCTCTTTTAGTATTCAATCACTTTTATCCATTTCTATGTTTTTTATACATTTCTATTTATTTAGTTTTGAAGAGAAACTTCAAAGTTCCTGTTCACCCCCTCACCTCTTTCATCTTCATCACCAGCTCCTTTGTTCCTGCGCTGTTTCCTCCCTCCTCCTCCTCTCCTGCTCCTCACCTCATTGCCTTTGTTTTCTCACACCAGGTTTTTTTTCATTACCCCCCCCATCATGGATTCCTGCTCCTGTATCTGACTCCTCGTCAGCCTCAGCTGTGACTCTGAGCTGAAGGGGGAGGAGTTTGTCTCCTTCCACGCTCTCCCTTCATGTCTGTTGTCATGGAAACCGGCTCCAGTACCCAGAAAGTAGTTGTTGTGTTGTGAGCGAGAGCGTGAGCGAGTTTACCCGCCCGTGACCCGCCCGCTGGCGTCCAGTCACGTCTTTACAGATCAGGAGCGTGGAAGACGCGTCTGCGGCCGGCCTTGACCGGAGCTGCGGCGGTCAGGACGACCTTCACGTCTGCAGAATGCAGAAGTGCTCCTCCTGGTTTCACCAAAACCAGCTGGAAGTCCTGTTTTTTTTTTTTTTTCTCTGGGGGGACTTGAAGTTTGTCCTTTGTTCATCTCACGTCACATAAGAGGCTGAAGTCTGACGGAAACCTTCAAGAAAAACATCTTAAAAACAATCCCTTCATCACAACTGTTGCTGCTCCTCCTGTGTCATTAAAATGCCACCTCTCCGCCACTGCAATGGATGCTGGGTGAAGGCGCCCGTCCTGCCCGCTGGCGCCCAGAGAGATGACATCATCTCTTCTTTCTGCCGAGAGAGAGCAGCCGTCCTCCGATTGGCCTCCAAGTCTGGAAGCAGGTAGACAAAGAGAGACGGGGGGGGGCGATTGATGGAGACAAGAAGCTCTCAAAAACACGAGGAGCAACAGAAGGAAAAAAATAACCGCAGAGAAACGGCACATGATGGGGGGGCACACAGAGGTGTCAGGTGAGGCGGGAGTGAAGGGAAAAGGAAATCATATTTATGACAGTTAAATCTTCAAAACAGATTTTAATTAGACATAAAAATAAGTTAGGTTGACTAAAAATAAGCACATTTTAGGTAATAATTTGGTTTAAAAAACTAAATTAGGAAAGTATTTTCCCTTAAACCTAAAATTCTCTTAACAAAATGGCGTTTTTACACAAATTTTATTACAATAATTTGACTTTAAAGGCCCTCTTAAGCTCTATTTTCTTTCTATTGTAAACAATTCTCAGTGTATTTATTATAATTACTCTGTTTTTATCCAAAATGTAAAAACCTGTCATTTTATAGGACACTGTTTCTGCAGAAAGGCAGGAGTTCTTTAGAAATTGAGCTGTAGGCAGGACCGTTGGTAACTCCACCCCCTCTTCCCGTTGCTGAAAGCTCTCTGTTTACCTGCTAGCTCACAGCCCCTCACAACCTAACTTTACTGGTGCGACAAAAATGGCGAGCAATATCGGAGCTATCCATCCGTACAGTTTTGATCTAGATTCCAGCTCAGATTAGGAAAATGAAGACGTTCGTGGATCTATTTGTCTGCAAGTGGATGGAGAATGGAGCAGAGGTCATGACCTGCCCAGTGTGTTTTCTACGTCACAAATAGGATCTTTTTCAAACTGCATTATTTTTTGTTTGCTTCTGATTCATAACGATTTGAATAAAGAAATACTCTCAAATACTTAACAATAATTAAGCTTCATAGCTATCAAAATGTATGCATTTTAGTTATATCTTTTAATAATAATTAAGACGTTTTTAGCCAAAATCAAAAAGCCTTTTGTCGTTTATTAAGACATGTTTTATGCTGTAGCTCGTTAGAAATACAGTTCTGGGTTGTGGGCGGGACTGTTGACACAGAGCAACCCGCCCCCCTTCCCTGTCGCTGAGAGCTCTGTTTGTGCGCTAACCAACCCCCAACACTGGCAGGCGGAACGTGAAGCCAACCCGGAAGTAACAAAACGTTGCAGTACCAGCACTGACCAGAGAGGCTGGTGCTTTGAGTGAGCAAATTCCCATAGACTCCCATGTTAAAATCCTCATTTTCAACCCTCTAATAAACCCCTTTAATGCCTGGTGCTTAAAGTTTTTATTTCATCAATAGCTGCATATTTGATTTTTTCTAAGTTTGTAATTTTTTTTTAAACAGCATTTATTTTCGCTTAATGAGGGGGCGCGGCCTTTGATTGACAGGTGACGATCGCGGTGGATTCTGGGAGCAGTGCTACGGTGTTTTGCTGTCTGCTTCAGATTTAGCGTTAGCATGAGCGCTATATTTCGGTTTTTGTCCTGCTGCAATGCTGTAAACTGTTCTAACACGCTCTCTGGGAGTCATCTGGTGTCTTTTCTTCGATAAGTACTAAAAGAATAACTTTATATTTGCCGGAAATAAATCATTAATGTATATTATGATTATTTATTTTAGTTCCAGTAATTCGATTTTTTTGTATCTGTTTATCTTGTATGTTCCTCTCAGGTCTGCTTCTGGTGGTGAGTGGATTTATAATCCAAAACAGCATTTACATTTTAAGGCAGTAAAATTTTAATTTTAACATATAAAGATGACTCTTGTTGATGTATGTGATTCAATAAAAATCATGTTTAAAGTATAGCGGGTGAACTCGGTCCCGCCCCCTTTCCCCATACTTGGAACGTCCGTGTCAGGAGGTGTTAACTCCAGCCAATATGGCTGCGGTCGTGAGCTGGATGTTCACGCTTCATTTCGAGGGACTGTGGAAGTCAATGGGTGACGTCAGAGATGATTGTCTTATTATATATTATGTCTGTGGCCTTAACTGATTGGAGACGTTCACCACCTGGATTAACTGCTCTGTATTTACTACTCTACTAGACCGCACCGGACCGCTCAATAGAAACGAGACTTAGCTTAGCTAGCTAGCGAGATTTCGTCACGTTTCCCAGCATGCACCGCGGCTCAAAATGCATCTTTTTAAAAGAAAAAAAACATTTAAAATCATTTTTGTTTTCACATTATTTTATTTAAAACTAACGAACATATCGTGTGTAATTCAAATTTGCCAAAAAACACTGGAGTTAAAACCATTAGTTTGCACGTGTGGGTAACGAAGGGGTATAAATAGCGATCGGCGACAATCGTCTATTGGTTCAAACTTGGAAGTGTGCTCACGTGCTGGAAGGCACCTCGAGCTGCTCCTTGCACCCTGGGGGTTAACCCGGGGACCCGCCAGGGCGCTAGGAGCAGCTCGAGCGGGGGACTGGTGAAGGCGGGCGGTAGAAAGCGATTACCGTAAAATACAAGGGCACCCAACTACATGTCTCAGGCGCTACCAGTGATTACTCAGCACAGTACAAGCTGGTAGCGAATACTGGACTGTAGAGCTTACTCAATGAGTACCCTGCCAGTTCCCCTCCCAGGTTTGAACCCGCCAGACGCTTGGCCAGCGTCTGGTGTATTTTTTTTTTTAAATAAATGTTACTATGTTAGTTATGACTGAATATTTCCAATATTTCCAATAAGGGATAATACCCGACGAAGTGTGCGTTAATTTCTCATAATGGAGGGTTTTATCCCGCTTATACCATGGTCATTTACAAAATAAATAAACATTCGATCAATATTTAGTACTTTATTCTTGTTAATTCTTTGGTTTAGCTCATTTTTCACAAAAAAAAGCGGACTATTTGATCGTGATGCGGCTTGTTCTCACGGTGACACCGCGGAGAGCCTGAAGCCTTTACAGACCTCAGCTGCAGCGGTAAAGTGTCGCTGTTTTGAAAAGAAAAACCGGACAAATTAGGATTTTTTTTCCTTCTTTTTCTGAAGTTAAGCCTTTAGTGGGCAGCTACAACATAAACGGCACACAATCAGCTTCTGTCTGTGTTTCATTTCACGGAAGGTTCGCTCCTTCTGAGCTGCTCTAAAAGCAGAAACTCCCTCTTGTGGTGAGACAGAAGACTACACCTTTCATGTCGAGTACTGTTTTATTAGTGGGAGAATAACAAATTTTATAAACAAATGATCGAAGTTAAGACCAACATTATGGGGTGGAGGGTTGAAACTATGTCCTAGAAAAAAAGTTTTTTTTATTATTATGGGTAAAAACTGCATGGCCATAATAAAAAAGGACCAGCCAATAGGGCTGCGGCCATGAGCTGAATATTCAGGCTTCATTTCAGGGA
>NC_050520.1:1754754-1773898 GCF_002922805.2 Oryzias melastigma
CATTATGGGGTGGAGGGTTGAAACTATGTCCTAGAAAAAAACTGTTTTTTTTTAATTATTATTATGGGTAAAAACTGCATGGCCATAATAAAAAAGGACCAGCCAATATGGCTGCGGCCATGAGCTGAATATTCAGGCTTCATTTCAGGGACTGTGGAAGTCAATGGGTGATGTCAGAGATGATGCGTCTAATTATATATTAAGTCTATGGCGCTAACGCGTGAGCTTACAGCCTCAAGCTAACATTAGCGACATAAAATAACGACGAGCAATATTAGATCAATCCAGTCAATTCACTACAACACGAGTGTCGAACGCTCATCATGTCTCGCACACCTAATGTGAACGGGCCAGGGTACATCCAGGGGGAGGGGCCACTTTGGCACGCCCATTTTAGTAGCTGCGTCCGTAGCGTTTTCAATGCTTTGATTCGAATAAAGAAATACTTAGAAACTGAGTTTTAATTGCACAATTTTTAAGCTAGCAGGAGAGAGTGTAAATAAAGGATTGCTGGGAAATAAGCGATGCTAACCTCTGCGCCAACAGTCCCGCCCACAACTCTGAGGCGAATCTAATGAGCTCCTGCTGCTCTGCTGAAAATTTGTCTTTAAAAAACGACACTGTTTTTAAAATCTTGGCTAAAAACGTTAATATCAGAATTAAAAGAGCACTGGAATGCTTTTAGAATGGATAAAAATATAGTTGGAGTGGGACTTTAGTGGTTTGTTCATTTTCATCTAAAGGCGTGAAAACCTCCAGAACGACCTCAATCCACTGACGTTTCATCAGGATTCTGCTGTTGAATTTTAGGAAATTAAGGGGGGGTTCCGAAGCTTTTCCCACACAGAACCCGGTTCTGTTGGCGTCTGGAGGACCCATTTCGCCCGCGGTTCGCCGAGCCGCTCCGAACAAACCGGCTTTAACCGCGGAACAAACAAAAGAGCGGTTCAGCAGCTCGGTTCCCACTGGTCGGCTTCACCTTTAGCCTGCATGCCCCCCTCCTCCCCTGAATATGATCCCCTCCCCAGCGGCAGAGAGGCCGTCACATGATGTGACTCGGCCCTTTGTGGCTGCATGTCGGGGGGCAGAGATGCGAGCGACTCGGTTCCAGTAGGGGTATTGATTCAATGCAGATTAAGGAGACGGGGGGGGGGTCAGCTTTTACCTATTTCCCCCCAGTTTTCATTTTCCCTCCTAACTGTTTCTTTTCTCCGTTGAAGTCTCTTCCAAAACGCCGTTTCTTCTGCCCCCTCCCCTCAGCGCTTGGCCTGCTCCTCTCTGACCCCCCTCCCAACTTCTCTCACTCCTTCTCAATGAGGTATTCATGTGACCCACCTGCTGTCCGCCGCTAAGCGTTAGCCCTCCTAAAAAGCCGCACTGTGCTCTTGTTGGCGGCGGAGCGGGCCTGCCTCATTCACAGTTCACACGTCTGCCTCGGGGAGGGCCGGACGAAGGGGGTGTCCTCTGGGAGGGAGGGAGGGGGGTCTCAGGGTGGCATCGGAGTTCAGGCGGGGTTCTGCGGGGCAGAGGATGCTGAACACGGTCCCTGGATGCTGGCGCACTTGGCTAAAGTCGCCATCATGTTTGGCCTGAGGAGTTCAGGAGGAAGTTATGAGAAGATGCGGAGCGAGTACTACCTGGACGCCGAGAACCCCTTCTGCCCTCAGGTTTGACCGCTGGAGGATTACACGGAGATGCTTCTGCTTCCCTCTCTTTACCTCGTCTGTGAGGAGCCGCTGTGTTCTCCTGAAGCGAACCTCCTCCGATCTCCTCTTTGCTCCACAGGTCACCAAACAAATCCACGAGCATGAGCAGGAGAGCGAGCTGCGGGAGCAGATGTCGGGCTACAAGCGCATGCGGCGGCAGCACCAGAAGCAGCTGATCGCCCTGGAGAACAAGCTGAAGGCCGAGATGGACGAGCACCGGCTGAAGCTGCAGAAGGAGGTGGAGACGCAGGCCAACAACGCCTACATCGAGCTGGAGAAGCTGGCCAAACGCCACGCCGCGCACACCGACAAAGAGGTGAGAGCGTGGAGAGATTTATTTAAAATCAGATGTTTGTGTTCGACGTAAAGTGTGATTTTGTCCTCCAGATGAAGACGGCGCTGGCGGACGAGAAGAAGTTCCAGCAGCAGATCGTGGCGCAGCAGAAGAAGGAGCTGACCACCTTCCTGGACAACCAGAAGAAGCAGTACAAACTCTGCAAGGAGAAGATTAAGGAGGTTTGTTGCGAAGCGCTGAGTCAGCACCAAACCTCCGCTGATCCATTAATCCAAGCGGAGGATTTGTGGGGCCTCCACAAGCTCTTTGTGGTTTCAGTTTCAACAAAAATGACCCAAATCGGGTCAGCGCAGAAGAAAGACGCTCCAGCTGGCGGGTGGAGATAGCCCCCTCCATCTGGAGCAGCTGCAGATTATAATCCACAGAGGCCACAGATTAGGCCTTCCAGAAGTTCTGACCTGAAATGAAACGTTTTCTGTGGCTCAGGAGATGAACGAGGACCACAGCACGCCCAAGAAGGAGAAGCAGGAGCGCCTGTCCAAGCACAAGGAGAACATGCAGCACTCCCAGGCCGAGGAGGAGGCGCACCTGCTGAGCCAGCAGAGGGTTTTCTACGACCGCAACTGCCGCGCCTTCAAGCGCAAAGTCATGATCCGGAGGCACGACGTGGAGCAGGAGCAGATCCGAGAGGTATGCGGGGATCCTGCATCGGCTGCTTGTTTGTTGTTTGTAACGTTTCCAAAGAGCCATTGTTCTACAAGGAGCTTAGCGAGGAGCAAAGCATGCGAACAATGTCTTAATCTGAAAAGCTGGAAGTCTTAGAGAATCTGGAACCTTCCAGTGGTAACGTGAAGGAAAATAACAGAGTTTTTAATCTCTAAAGGGTCCTCAGCCTGCAGATCCAGATCCTCATGTGGATCTTTTATCTCCATGGAGGCTCCTCGGCCAAACATAACATAGGTCATGGAGACTTCTGACCGAGTCATGTCGACCATCAGAGTCAGCAGCTCCTGATAATGGAGCTGCAAACAATAAACAAATAAACAAAGTCCGTAAACTAAGACTACCAAGGTCCAACCCCAAACTAAAATAACAAAACCCAGCAGTGAAAGACTGCTGAGGACAAAGAGGAGACCACAAAAAAATAATAATAAAAATATATATATAATAGCAATTTTTAAAAGAAAGTGCGACGGAGTTTTAGGGCCACTTTATAAATAAAAAAAAATGCAATTATGACTTTAAATCTTGTAAATTTACGAGAAAAAAAGTAATTGCTGCTAAATTACGCGAATAAAAGCCGTATATTTATGAATTTAAAAGTCATAGGCTAAATTTAAGACTTTTTTTCTCGTACATTTACCACTTTTAATCTTGTAAATTTACAAGATTTAAAATCGTAAGTTAATGAGGAAATAACCAAAGTTGTCTGTTTATCAGAGCCGCTCGAAGATGAAAGACGTGGAGCATCTTATGAAGATTAATTTCTAGATCTGTGTTAAAAACAAAGAAATTCTGAACCTTTTGGCAACTGGAAATCAAATTATCAGTGAAGTTGACTTTCCAGGTTTGGTGTCGGTAATACTGAGTTTCATATGTAAAATAAAGAGCTCAGAGATACATGTTGACTGGACCGTCACTTTATTTTGCTCTCTCAATTCACATACCCAGAAGCCCTTTCACCACCTTAAGTCATGTAGAGAAACCAAAGGAGAACGTCAACGGTGTTCCGTACGCCTCCTTCTCCAAATGAAACATCCCGTTTCAACATAAAACAACCACGAGGAATGACAATAATCTGTTACGTTAGCACAAGAACATTGAACATTCTGAAAACTAGGCCTCTTCAGATGGAAACATCACACAGAGTAGAAGGAGATCTGGTCTTTCGCGGAGGAAGAAATGACTGGAAGTGGACAGCTGCTTCATCAACGGGATCTGCAGAGATCCTACAAGCCTCCCATCAATGATTAAAACATTAACAAACTAAATCAAACAAAGAAACTTCCAAAAATCTGTAACATTCTAAACATTCAGTTTACCCATTGAAATCCAAGACAATTTCACAGTTTGGTTGGTCTGCTTCAGCTCACGACGTTCATCCGCTGAACTGTAGGCTCCCTTCCACTTTAACCTCATACATTTACAAGATTTTTTCCCCTAAATTTACTAAATTAAAACTCAGATTTACGAAATTAAAACTCATAAATTTACGAGATTAAAAGTCGTAATTTTACTCGTATGACTTTTTTTTTTTTTGGTGGCCCTAATACTTCTTAGTAAGAAAGGATTACTTAATTAGCATTCATTTAATTTAGATTAGTTACATTTATAAATTGATGTCTGAGGTTCACATAGATGATAAACTATGTAGGTTTTTACATCCTGTTGACCTGAAGACGTCTTGTTTGCTCAACGGTTCCTCCAGAATTAACAGATTTTACGTGCAAACCAAAACTTTGGTAAAAAGTTTGATATTTTACGAGGTAAAAGCACAAAGTATCTTGTGCTGTACAACATTGGTTACTAACTGCACTGAGATGATCCTATTTTTCAGAGAGCGTCTTTTTGTTTTGAAAATAGGTCTCTTTAAATCACATTTTGAGAGATGCTAGGTTATTTTTATATATTTGCCAAAAAAGAGAGATAATAATTTATTATTAAAAAAAAGGTCATGAATGGTCCAAATTTCTTAAAGGCTGAAGTAAGACTATGCGGCTCCTTCTAGGTTTTAGAACCCAAATGGTTAAAGGTTACCAATCTGTGTTCTAGGAGCTGAACAAGAAGAAGACCCAGAAGGAGATGGAGCACGCCATGCTGATCCGCCACGACGAGTCCACGCAGGAGCTGGAGCAGCGGCAGCTGAAGAACCTGCAGAAGCTGCGCATGGACCTGATCCGCCTGCAGCACCAGACGGAGCTGGAGAACCAGATCGAGTACAACAACCGGCGGGAGCGCGAGCTCCACCGCAAACACGTGCTGGAGCTCCGGCAGCAGCCCAAGAACCTGAAGGTGCGCCGGCACGCATCGCATCTCCGAATTTGTCATTGCGTCTGTCTGACCCGCGCCTCTGTTTCCCCGCCGTCCTCCAGGTGTTGGAGCTGCAGATCAAGAAGCAGTTCCAGGACACGTGCAAGGTGCAGACCAAACAGTACAAGGCTCTGCGCCACCACCAGATGGAAGTCACCCCCAAGGCGGAGCACAAGACGGTGCTGAAGGCCCTGAAGGACGAGCAGACGCGCAAGCTAGCCATCCTGGCCGAGCAGTACGAGCAGAGCATCAACGAGATGATGGCCTCGCAGGCGGTGAGTGCCGCCGCAGACCGCTCAAACACGCCTCACGCCTCCGACGCCTCACTTCTGTCCCGTCTCTCCCTCTCTCGTCACCCCCCGCCTCAGCTGCGTCTGGACGAGGCCCAGGAAGCCGAGTGTCAGGCCCTGCGGCAGCAGCTGCAGCAGGAGATGGAGCTGCTCAACGCCTACCAGAGCAAGATCAAGATGCAGACCGAGGCGCAGCACGAGCGCGAGCAGCAGAAGCTGGAGCAGAAGGTGTCGCTGCGCCGCGCTCACCTGGAGCAAAAGGTGGGCCCCCCTTCCAGAGGGTTTACCCCGCAGAAATAATGCACCATTTCCAAAATATTTAGCTTTTTCATTTTAATGTTCTGATCCTTATTGGAACTTAAGCAGTTTTGAATCATTTTAACCACTCAAATATGTAGCAGTAAGTTTTTAAATCTGGAAGCATCACAGATTGAGTGAAAGGTGACCTAGAAAGACACAGATTTCCTTCCCCACAGGTGGGAAGGAAGGCGGCGTGACCTGCAGGCTGCACGCCGCCGTGTCCCTCCCTCAGACCTCTGATGGTTGTCTCTGTAGAATGTGATTGTCTGAGTGACTTCAGGCTTCGTCCGTCACTGTTTGAACGTTTTTTGATGAGAGCGACCCGAGAAACAGACAACAAAGAAGGAGAGGTTTGAAATGCTGCCCGATCCGGTTCTGCTGGGTTCGGAGCAGCTTTGTAGGTGTTTGTCGCCACCTCCTGGCGGCACGTGGCGCTGCTGCAGAGGCTCTGGGATGATGTCATGTTTTCAGAAGCACCATTGTTCTGTTCCTGGAGTTTTTTCGTGCGTCACGCAGCCCTTCACGTGCACCTCCTGCTTGCTCCTCCGCAGATCGAAGAGGAGCTGGGTTCCCTTCAGAAGGAGCGGACCGACCGCATCAAACACCTGCTGGAGCGGCAGGAGCGCGAGATCGACGGCTTCGACGTGGAGAGCATGCGGCAGGGCTTCAGCAACCTGGGCACCCTGGACTTTCCCAAGGACGAGTACAGATGAGGAGGCGCGCATCTCCCGCCGGAACCTCCCCTCTCCTCCTTCCACCCGACCTGACAGCGCAGGTGTTTAGTGCTGCTGACCCCCCCTCACTCACACACTGAAGGTCCCATCCAGCACCGGCCGGACCTGGCGGCGGCTCCGACGGCGCCTCCTGTACTTCCTTCCAGCCTCGTCACGGACGAGGAAAAATGCCGAATAACTTCCTGTTTGTTGTCATGATTTTTAAAGACGATTACATAGTCAGTGTTTGATTCTTGTGGACACCGTTGTTGAAGCGTGGGAGGGGGGCAACATAACGTCAAACCGATTCTTCTGCTAAACGTTTTTATTCTTGAGAGTTTTTTTCGTTTTTTAGGGCAAATTTGATACAAAACTATCAGGTGTACATACAGGTACGAGGATCGCTGAGTCATGGTACGTGACTTCTCTGCACTGACCTCCAATGTGAAAATCAAACCCAGCGAGCACAAAGGGCTTCATGTGGGGGGGGCTGGAGGGCTGTATTTTGTGTATAGATGGATTTATGGAGAGCTTTTACTTATTTTCGTATCTTAACTGTCACTCAAATCAAAATGATTTTTAATGACGCTTTGTTTTTGGTTTTTCCTTTTCCTCCTCAGACAGAGAATTTGACGTGGAGTCGTTCATTCATGAAAATTTATTTTATTTTTCTTTTCTTTTTTTCTTCTTTTTTTTGCTTTTCGCAGCTCCCAAGCTGTGGATCTTCTTCTAAACCGGAGCAGTATGATGCTTTATTAATGCATGCACTTTATTTTATTTTTTTTCCAGGTTTCAAGAAAGCATGAATCTGTCAGAGCTTTTAATTATATTTGTAAATAAAGTGCTCATCACACAGAATCCTGGAGTCATTATAGTCCGTTTTTCTGAGAATTTATCACCAGAAACATAAAAAATTCAAGCTGAAAGTGGCGTTGTCCTCCCTCTTTAGGCCCACCCTGATTGGCTTACCTTTTTGACCTGGCCAAAGTCAAAATTGTGGCTTTTCTATTAGTCCTATCTCCATAGCAACCATTGGAGATTTTGGTCACCTGGGAGTGAAGAACAGGTTAGTGTAAGTTTTATAAGAATCTGCAAAAGTAAATTTTTTATTTACTTAGCAACAGGATGGTTTGCTAACCATGTCCACATTCCTTATATAGTCATATTGTTTTGTTCAGCTTTAGCCAACGATTCACTGATTTAATTTTCACAATTTTCTCCTTAAAATGTAACTTTTGCGTCCTCACCACAGTAACACCGTTAAAAATCTTCAAACTTTTATTTACAACATTTTTTCCTATGTAGCTTCCCAATAATGCTTGAAGATTCAAGAGGCTATAGATCCGAATTCCTAACAGTTTAAGATTGTAGGTCGGCCTTAAAGGTGATTTAAAAAAAAAAACTAAATTAAAGATGGCGGTCTCTCCCCGAGGTCAAAGGTCAATGAAACTTGAGGCTTTAAATGAAGTGATTACTTCATTTAAATGTAACTTTTGTGCTTTAGAGCATGAAATAAAACAGTAAATTTGGTTTAATCACTCCAACAAAAGTTTTCTAATCCCATATTGTGCTAAAATGGAAAAATTACCAAATTTAACTTTTAGCCCCCAAGCCACAAGTTCTGTGGTCATCCCAGTTTCTTTCCTAAACTTCATTTGGGTATCCCTGTCATGTGATTTAGCTGCGTTTTTTTGTAATTTTGAGCCCCATTTTCCTGCTATGATGTCATCAGTTTTTGGATGCCCAAAGGTGATTTTCACAGGTACCAGGTGAGTGCAAATGTTGGAGAGTTTTATTTAGACAAAGACAGAAGAATTGCAAAAATAATCAGTTTTTTTGCCATCCAGGTCTCCTGTGGGACACATTAGTCCTTTATTTGTTTCCCAGTAGGTACATTTCCACTTATGTGCAATCATCAATCAAGTTTTTAAAGAGTCAAAATACAAAAAAAAAAAATCATTTTTGGGGGGATTTATTGCAGGTGATTTTGTTGATTTAATTTTAATGCTAATGAAGGTTTTTTATTCGTCCGTCTGCAGGAAAAAAACGCTCGTATTTTTATTTTCCAGCCAGCTGCTCGTACAGTTTGGGGACGTAGTCGTCCCACTCGGCCTGGTAGCAGGTTCCCGCCACAGGAGCTCCCAGGTTGTACTTCTGCCTGAAGGCCTGGATCTTGAACTTTCCTCGGCCGTCTCCGGAGCGGTTCGTGAGGACCTTCTCGGAGCAAGACAGGCTGCCGGGCTGCTCGTACACCAGCCACACATACCTGTGCAGACCTGAAGAGACCTAAATAAATCCACTGAAGACGGCCAATGATTGGCCTGAATGCACCCACCTGCTGCTGTCCTACCTGTGCCTTTAGGAGGTCCAGATCCGACGTAGTCTGACAGGACGCAACCGGAGGACACGTCATTCCCCTTCATGTTGACCACCAGAAAGTGGTGCCACTCCCTGTTATAAAAATAATAATAACAAATATGAGAAATTAAAAACATATAATGATAAAGTTATTTTAAAAACTAGTGCAAAAATAAGGTTGTGGTCTAAAATCTATCACAGTTGTGACGTGGAAAGGTCAAAGAGCATCACCTAAATTTGGGGTCTTTCCTGCTGGGAGCATCCGGGTCAGTCAGAGCCAAAGTGTACAGTTTACTCGGGTCACATCCGTCCCACTCCACGCTGGTGGGTCGGTTCTGCACCTAAACACGAGTTCAGCGGTCAGTGTCCAGCAGGAGGCGCTGTTTCCCGCTCTGCATAAACGAAGCGGCCTGCCTGTCGGTCTGCAGACCCGCTAGAGGCTTTTTTTTGTGACCCAGTTTGACCTGCAGACTCACTGCGACCAATTCCCCAAAATCTAGCGTTAGCCGCTAGCTAGCTACCTGCGTGGGAGTGAAGACTTTCCCGAGCTCGTCGATCTCCAGAGAGCCGTACTTCACCACCAGGGGCCCCGCGGGCTTCTCCTCCACCTCCTGCAGGGCCAGAGCCCCGGACCACTGGCTCACATCGACGGGCATTTCGCGGTGTTTGCTCTCTGCGTCTGAGGCGCGCGCTGCACCGAGGAGAAACCCAGAAGTGCTGCGTTTATGGACCGCACGGACAGATGGATGCCGGTAAGGATCGCACTCTATAACGAGTTAAAACTCATTAGTAGTCCTGGTCAAATTGCATAATTTCATACGGAATTTACTCTTATATATATATATATATATATATATATATATATATATATATATATATATATATATATATATATATATATTTGTCTGAACATGGTTATTTATTGATAAATTTGAATAGACGTTATTGTTTATGAAGACCAAAGGCATTTTTTCTACTTTTTAGCTAAAAAAAAAGTTACATCACAACATTATCTTTGTCAAAATTAAAATATCTTCAATTTCTTAACTTATTTGTCGATGTTTTTCATGATAGTGACAGGTTGTAGTTTCTGAAAAATGTTTTTTCATACTTTTTATATGTACATGAACGCAACAAGAAGTCAAAACCAGCTACGACCGCCAGAGGGAGTAGTCGAGTCACTTCAACGTGATCACTGATTTGCTTAAAGGGTTGTCAATCAAATTGCTGTTCCTCCTGGTCTCCTCCCCCAAGTTTTAGCCCCCACCCTCACTCCACGTGCTCTTTTCACTTTCAGACTTTCTCTGATTTTACTCCCGAGTTGATGTAGAAAATGTTCGATCCTTTTTACAACGAAAGACCCTTTTTGTCCAATAATCTACCTTACTTAACTCCAGATTTCTGCTGTGGTTATCAAAATTAAATATACGTATTAGCAGGATTGTTACATCCTTGAATAAAATTAAGAGAATCTTTTGCATCATACAATCATCATCCAGATTGATCATCTCAAAAGACCTTAAAAGAGATGTCAGCATCTTCACCCCCAATCCCCCCCCCCACACCCACACACACACAACACTAAATGACTCAGGGATTCTTCAGCAGAGAGCTTTCAACATCACAATCACCTCTTTTCTTTCCCATAGCCTCTAAAATGATGAAAACAACATCCACCTGCTCAGTTTCAATGAGTAAGAAAAATCTCAATCTTGTTAAATATTCAAATTATGATGATTTAACAATCAATATGTATTTAATTTTTATATTTCCTGTATTTTGTTAAAGGAAAGTCCAGGTACAGTGGGGTAAAATTTGCTCGATCATTGTTTCTGTGAGTTGTTGCACTTACAAAGCTATGTTTAGTCTGGAGTTTTCAACATAGACTTCAACTACGACAGATAAAATGAAAAAAAAATCCAGGACATCCAATCGTTTGATTTTAAATCATTTATTTCATATTATTATAGAATTTAAATATTTATCTAAATAAGCCCAAATTAAATCCCTCACAGACCTTTTACTTCTTCATTTCAAAGATTCTCCACTTGTGACCTGTAATAATGTCAACTGTTTGAACTGGTTGTCTGTATAAGACACCTGTCCACACCCTCAAACAGTCAGACTGCAGCCTCTACACCAATACCAAAGAGCTGTCAAAGGACACCAGGGACACGATTGGACACCTGCAGAAAACTGGAACCAATCTTTAACGAACAGCTTGGTGAGAAGAGATCAACTGTTGGAGGAAAAGGAAATACACACCTGGAGCTCCATGAAAGATCCCACCTGGTGGAGCCCAAAAGACAGAGGAAACGCCCCAGAACTACACTAGGAAACTGCTCAAGCAACAAAGGTTACTGTTAGTATTTTACTGTGTCAACATGGATTAAAATGCTCCAAAGGTCTCCCTGCTCAAACCAGCAGATGTCCGGGTCCGTCTCAGGTTCTCCAGAGACCATCTGGATGATCCAGAGGAGGACTGGGAGAAGCTCATGTTATCAGATGACTCTGAAATCAAACACTTTGGTGTAAACGCCACTCAGTGTTTTTGGAGGAGGAAGAAAGCTGCCTTCAAACCCACTGTGAAGCACGGGGGTGGAAACTTAATGGTTTGGCCTCTTGATCTGCTTCTCCATGTGATGGGTCCTGGTTGTCTCCACCGTGACCCTAACCCACCCAACGATCTGTAAGATCATCGTCAGCACAGAATACAGACTCACCTTTGCACAAACAGGATACTTGTACGTGTGCAGGGATCTGTACTGTGTGCGTGTCGATACGTGTGGCGTGTGTGAAGGTTTTTCCGTCCAACAGGTATGTTTGTAATATCTGAGGTAATATCTGAGTGTGTCTGTGGACAGGCCCAGCCCTTTTGGTAAATATGAAAGTGATAAATGTATGTGAGCCCGGGCGAACTTCTATACTTCTGCAGGAGATTCAGATCAGAACTGATTTTTGAAACTTCTGCTTTCTTTTACTTTTGAAGACCCAAAATCTTTAAGGTATTTTGTTTTTGCTGGTGTTATTGGCACATATTTACGTGTGACCAGCACAAAAACTATAGAAATTCATGTTGGTGCACATTGCCTGCACGTATTTTAAGTCCATCAAAGGCTAAATGTTGTTGTTGGTCACTATTAACCTAACAAACTCAGGAGTCTGCAACCTTTAGCAGTAAAAGAGCCATTTGGGCTCATTTTCTATTGATCAAAACTTTGTCACTTTCTTGTTTGTTTGTTTTTTTTAATTAAATGATACATTTTTCGTCAAAGGGGCTGAACTCCTCACTGTTCTTTTGTACCTCAAGGAACTTTATTTTCAAATATGTGTATTTTTCTTTAATATTTTTTCTTTTTACATCTCAGAGAAACCAAGGTTTGCTTTGTCCTTTCCTGGACTGACCCATAGACTGTACATAAAATTGGACACAGCCAGCCTCCAACTCCACCGAAATGAAGCTGATTCGGTCGCCACGACAAAGAATTTGGAATATTTGGAGAAAGTCGACTGTGATTGATCCAAGTCGAGTCCGAGTTTCTATGACAACCACTGTCGCCAATCAGGAGTGAGCTTGTTCAAAATTTGCACTGATTTGTCATTAGCTGAGTTTCCATTGATTTTGAAATTACACAAATCAGATTTGCAATCAAAAATTTTACTAATGGAATTTAGAAAAAAGGTTTAAGTTGGTTTAAGTTGTTTAGAGGCATATCGAAATTGACATATTTCACAATATGGAAACACTTTTTTTTTTTTTTTTAAATAAAATGAGTCGTGTGACCAACAACCGGAGCAGACACAAGAGGTCCCACAACACCACATCAAAAGTTGAGTGTGTGATGCTGGATTGTTGGATCTTCTACAAAAATTACCAACCATGATTACCAAAATCTCTTCATCCGTTCCATGTAGCACGCCGCTCAGTGGCCAGAGTAAGACGCCGACGTCTCCTTTGATAGATGAAGATGAGAGCCAGAGCCGTGGCAGAAATTTGAATGTATCTGCTGTAAAATTTAAGTTTTTTTCCCCACCTTACTATGTACGAATTCCCCCCTACTCACTATATAGTGCATTCGTCCAAATCTACTAATTCCAAAATCGAGTGCACTAGAAATTTCCCAAAAGTCTTTGCGAAAAACTAGCGTGCATCGATGTTCACTAGATTAGCGAATATAGACCACAATGCATTGTGGTCAAACAATTTAGAACAAAAAATGTGTTAAAATGTCATTTTTGAACAAACCATCCACATTTTCACCAGCAGAACACAACAGAGTCATAAATAGATGTCCTAAAAGTTCGTGTTGATTCGATTTTCCAGAAATCTGTGACGTCATATCCAACGTTTAGAAAGAAACGAAAGAATCCAGGGCATTATATAGTTTAGTGGTTAGAGATTAAAGTGGGAATTCTCACACAAACAAAGTGAGGTACTGTCACTTTAACAAGGTGAGGTCTGGGCGTGGCCTATCCGCGGCTGCGTTTCCGGATGTGCACGTTTTTGTCAACAGCGCTCGTCCTTCAGGTGAGATTCTGGCTCATCATGTCAGACTGGTCACCGGGGTTCCGGTCTGTTCTGTGATGGGAGAACCGGGCCCGCGTGTCACCGGCAGGTAGTCGCAGGTGGACCCGTCCGACCGGTTCAGTTGTTGCTCTGATGTGGGAACGTTAAGATGAACGCGGCGACGGTCGTGGCGCTTCTGCATCTCTGCTTCACCGCGACAGGTGAGCTCTGTGGCGCGGGCGCGAGCGCCAGGTGAGTCGTGGACGTGTTCCTGACGTGTCTTGTGTTTCCTCTCTGAAGCGGCGCTTTCGCGGGAAGATTCCTCCCCAACGAAGATCAGAGCCGAACCGGGGGACACCGTGGAACTAACGTGTTGCCCCGTGGGGGTAACCCCGTCGTCCGCCACATGGAGTAAAAACGGAACAGAAATCCGCTTTCCCAGTCCGTCCCGCATGTCCCTCCTTGCTGAAGGGACCCTGGAAATCAGCCAGGTGACACTTGAGGATGCGGGCATCTACCTGTGCACGTGCACGCTCCCGCGGGAAAGCTCCCAGACTCAGGTGCTGCTTCAGGTGGGAAGTAAGTCTTCAGGTGACCGGGGAGCAGATGGACCAGACCAGGGCGTTGTTCCCTGAACCTTTGAGCAAACACAAACTGGTTCTGCTGCATAGCAGCGCGCGCGCGCGGGGAGTGACTGACTGGCAGCAGGGGGCGTGTTGGAGCTGCTTTCACTATTAACCAAATCTGTCACGAGCCTGAAAAAGCCAGAACATTCCACTAACATTATTCATTTAGGATGCAAAGGAGAAAGTAAAAGAGTGTTATAGAAACAACGGAATCGAACTCTGACAGGCCGCTCCACCACAGCTCCAAACTTATTTTTGGTCTAGATCTACAATTTTTACATAAAAATGTTACAAAATGCCTAATTTAAAAAAAGTTTTTGTCAAAATGATGCCGTCTCATAACTGCCCTCTGGCTGTGGTACAGCGGGCTTCCGGACCTAAATCTAGAAGTGGTTCGAGACCAGGTTTGGTAGCATTCTGGTTTAGTTTAAAATGAATCAGCATAAAAGCTCAACTTAATTCTAGTTCACCGTGCATGCCAAACGCCACGGTAACCGTTCAAGGAAACCCAGGAGAATTATAATACTTCCTCCTCCGTGTCTCACTGTTGATTTTCCTGTTCCCAAAAAAAGATCCAGTTTTGTTTTTCAGTTATGGAAAAACCACAATTTTTGAATTCCTGGACATGTCACCACTTTTCTATTTAACACACTATAGCTTCAAATTTTAATACAATACCAGGAAAATGCTTTAACTTTTGATCAACAGTTTATTATATGTTGAAATGTAATGAAACAAAGTAAAAATGTAGGTCAAATTATAACATAAAAACCATTTAAAGTACCTAAAGAATGTTCTGCTCCAGAAAAATGTTGCAGAAAGAGGATTTATATTTAATTTTCAAGTCGTCGAGTCTAAAAAAACGGAACAAATGCAAAAAAACGTTTTAAAATTGGAAGAAGAAATCTGAACTTGGTATCAAACTAAAGAGCTGTTGCTCCCATTTTATCTCCATGTGGTCACAGTTTGGTTCCACAGGATGCCAACATCTGGTTATGGAGATCGTTTGTCGTCACAATGTTTCTGTTTAAAATTCCTGATTTTTTTTGGCTTCACCAGAGGAAACAACAACTCGGGAAACATTCAGAAACAAAGACTCAGAAGTGAATCCCAAACTTTAAATCTTGTTGCCCAGACTCCTTAGATCTGAGGCTAAAATATTCGACTTGCTTTTACATTTTATTAGGTTTACATGTTTAACTGAAGCTTCCTTTTTAATGTGTTGTAGAAAACAAATCATTTGAAACTTGTCAGAAAAGGCTTCATCACAAATTAATTTGTTATATCTGGGTTTCATGTGGCGTTACTGGTTTGACACAATTAACTAAAAACAGACTTCAGGAGTCAGGACGGTCCTTAAATATATCCACATGCAGACAAATAGATTCGTTAACATCTTTGTTTTCCTCGTCTGAGTTGGATCTAAACTGTACAGCTGGATAGCTTTGATATTTATTGATGGTTTTTTTTGCTACGCTAATGTTAGCTTGCACTTGTGAGGGGCTGACTTGTGCACCAACAATTTAGAGGTAAATTTCTAATGAGCTCCTGCAAATTTGTTTAAAAAAGGACTATTGGAGTACACATAGTTGGAGTATGACTTAGAGTACTTATTACATTTTAATTGAATATTTAGTTGAGTATTCATTTAAACTTGGCATTTAAAATTACTGGCAACATTTGTCCCATAAAGAAGAAATTTGAAAAGTCCTCCAGCTGTTGAGACGTTTCCCCTCATGGGTCGCTTTTCTGCGTCTGTGCAGCTGAAAAGTATTGGAAAAACTTCTGAGATCTTCAGTACGGTGGCCCTGGAAGTCCAAATATAGTATATAAATCACTCTGCAAAAATATGCTAAAAATAATAACAAGTACAGTGTATAGCAAAAATTAAAAAACACTACATTTTAGAAATCAAAAGTAAATTGCAGAAACAAGAAAAAATGCAATTCCAAAAAACTTAAACTAAATAAAAAGGAAACTTGTAAAAGTTTGGTCATTTATCACCGTTTAGGAAAAACTATTTCTGATTTCCCTCTTCTTCAGAATTCAAATGTCATCGTCCAATCAGTGACATCCCATAATACCTAACTTTTTTAGTTTCGTATTAGTTTAATTTTATAAAAAAAAATATTTTGAATCCTTGAAAATTACTTTAGTTTTCATAAACATTTTTTTTAATATATTAGTTTTTGTTTTGATTTCTAAAATTTAAAAAAAGTATTGATGGTTTGCTCTTTTTAATTGTCATTTTGCATTGAGCGAGTTGTTGAACTGATTTGAACTTCAGGGCCACCGTACTTCAGTGTGAATAAATCTATGTGGATGCAGAAACCTCAACCTGGATTACAACATTTTAATAATAATAATAATAATAATACATTTTATTTATATAGCGCTTATAAAAGACACTCAAAGACTTTTAATTTTCTAATTCTCTGCAGTTTGTCAGAGGAGAACAAACTCCATCTTCTCTCTCTCTTGTTTGAAATTTTCCTTTTGATAAAAAAATTATTCTTTATTGTTTATTTATCCAAAAATATCCACTTGGTTTGCAAGAAATTGGGAAAAAATACATTTGGGTATTTTCCATTTATAAAACTTTTTCCAGAAGATTTTTCAGACGTGTAAAGGAGTTTGTGTTTGTTCAGGGGTCCCGCCCACACATCCAGACTGCTCGTTGGCGCCGTCCTCCGACCCCACCCACGCCGTGTTCAACTGCTCCTGGTTCGGAGTGCTCCCCCTCCCGACGCTGAGCTGGAGCAGGACAGGCTCCGCCCAGGTGACGGCGAGCGTGACGGACAGCCTGTTCCTGACCCTGAACGCATCGCAGCTGTCCGATGGGGAGACGGCGACGTGCACGGCCCAACACGATCTGCTCAAACCAGAGCAGAGGTCCTGCTCGCTGACCCTCAGTAAGTGAACGTTGAAGCTTCTGGGTGAGATGACTCGACCCGCTGCAGACTGTAGCTTTGTTTGGGTGTGAACTTTTTTGATAATTAGCATGTTTTAGGAGGAAAAAAACAGATCTCATTTTTCAAATGCATATTTTCACCTTTTAAATTAATGTATTTATAAATGTTACTAACTAAATATTTAGTTAGCAAACTAAATATTTTGATCCTAAGGAAATATTTAATTTTTGTAACTAAATATTTAGTTCTCTTACTAAATATTTAGTTTAAAAACGAAATATTTAGCTTGGATTTAAATATTTAGTTTGTAACTAGTTTGTGACTAAATATTTAGTCAGCAAGCTAAATATTTAGCTTGTAGCTAAATATGTAGTTTATAACTAAATATTTAGCTTGTAACTAAATATTTAGCTTTAAACTAAACTTTCAGTTATAAAACTTGATTATTTAGTCTGGAAAATAAATATTGAGTTTGTAACTAAATATTAAGCTTATTAACTAACAATTTACTGATGGAAATAAATATTTAGTTACTAAGATTTAGTTACAAGCTAGATATGTAGTTACATAACTGTAATATTGATTCTGGAAAATACATATTTAGTTTATTAACTAAGTTAATTGTAACTTAGTTACAAACTGGTTACAAACTTAAACTTTAGATCGAAGTGAAATATTCATTTTTTAACTAAATATTTAGTAAATGAACTAAATATTTAGTTATAAAAATCTAATATTTAGTTTGTAAAATAAATATTGAATTTGTAACTAAATATTTAATTATAAAACTTAAATATTTAGTCTGGAAAATAAATATTTAGTTAAAAGCTAAATATTTAGTTACAAACTGATTACAAACAAAATATTTAGATCCAAGCTAAATATTTAGTTTTTAACAAAATATTTAGTAAGATAACTTGATATTTAACCTGCTAACTAAATATTTATGTACAAAAATTAACTATTTAGTTTAGAAAATAAATATTTAAATGTCATCTAAATATGTAATATGTAAACTAAATGTTTAATTTTATAACGTGAAATGTTTCGTTTATAAGATAAATATATAATTTTAAAATAAATATTCAGGTTAAAATTCCATATTTAGTTCAATAACTAAATATTCAGTAAGTAAATGTAAAATGTTTCAATACATTAATTTAAAAGGTGAGAATATCCATTTGAAAAACGAGATCTGTTTATTTCTGATTAATATCCAAAAATATAGATGTCAAAATTTTACTTGGCAGATTTACAAATGGTACCCCATAAGAACATTTCGCCCAGATTCCTGCAGAATTTCTAAAGTTTCCTTACAGTAGAAGTTTCATAGATTCTACAGTGAATGTTTCACTTTGATTTCAGCTGCTCCCCTTTAGGGGGCGCCACAACGAATCCTCTGCCTCCATCTAACCTTCTCCTCTATATCCATGAACCTCCTCTGTGGTCTTCCTCTGAACCTCTTCCCTGGTATCCTTAACCTCAGCATCCTGTTACAAACAATCACTGTTCCTCCTCTCAAACATCTCCATCTGCTTCCCTGACCTTATCTTCAGTATCTAAACGTCATATATGGTCAAATAGAACCTCAACATCTTCATCTCTTCTGCCTCCATTTGGAGGATGATGCACAACACCCAAAACGTCATTTTATTTATGTTCAGATTCTCATCAATTTAATCCAGTTTTTGAAAATAATTATTGAAATTAAATCAAAATGTATTTTACCATCAAACAAACAAAAATAAGTCAAATTGACACATAAAAAAAGATCAGTTCACTTCCAAAAGGAGAAGTAGAAACGCAGATGTTTAAAAAGCAAAAAGATAAAGTTTAACACTTTCAGAAGAGAAATATGAACTTTATTGATTGGAGCTATTTGAGTCCAGCTAAAAAGGTCGATCATCAGCAAAGAAGGTTTTTTTTAATTAAAATATTAAAAATGTAGATTTGATGCAACCACAGGGTGTTATCGAAAGAGAAATATTATTTTAGGTTAACATTTTTAGATCGTTTGTGTTGTTCTGATGGATCTCGGGTTTAAAATTGAGAAAAACACTCTTGGAGTTCTTAAAGAGGAGATTTCTTATTATTTTTGATCATTTTAACTTTTGATTTTCGCTTTTCCCCACAAACTGAGTGGTTTGTTTCATCCTAAATGCGTTTAAACATTTGACTGTATATGAGAACTGGACTGAGTTCCAAACAGGAAGTACCTGCTGGCTCCAAGAAGCTAAAATCCCATAAACATCAATAGAGAAATAAGCAGCTGTTACTCAGTCATTCTATTTGTCAGATTAACCATTCTTTCTGTGATTCCATGTTCTTGAAAATCCATTTTTTTTTTACACATTTTTTTTTTCTGTTTAGTTGCTCATAAACTGACCAATCAGATGCATCGATAAAA
>NC_050520.1:1774096-1808796 GCF_002922805.2 Oryzias melastigma
ACTCCAGGTACATTGTCTGACAGACCCTGGGTGCATATTTAGTTGAAGCCAGAAGTAAAGTCTTCTTTGGGTGACATCACACTCACTCAGTCCACTTGTCACGTACAGTCAATCCACTTTTAAAAATATTTATTAAAACTAAAACTAAATCCTTCCTGACAAATGTGAGAAGTGAAACACATTTTTTAGAGCCGGTTTATTTTGCGTGATGAGCTCACGGCTGCGGTCTCTACAAAAACCTCCGGATCTTTCTTTTGTTCGGTCTGATTGGATCAACGTCTTGTTAGCTTCTGTATCTCTGAACTTTGTCTCTACAGGTTGATAACACCTGACCTCTCTGGGTGTTTGTCAACAGAGTCATTTGATCGATTTTCTCATTTTGAGTGGAGAAAAATAAACAAAATCAAAGATTATAAAAATAAAAACTAGCATCATATAAAAAAGTCCCATTTCAAAACTGTTTTTTTTTTCCAGATTTCATTTTTTCCTCTTTGCTGCTGATAGAATTTGTTGCATCTCTTTAGTTGTTGTGATGTTCGGTCTCATCTGTGGTCAGATTTAAGCTTCTGCTGTTCCAGAATTAAAGTTGTCTCAAAGTTAAAGTCTGAACCCCCCGATTCACTTCCCAGGATCACCGTACCCTCAGGGTGAACCTTTGGCGGCGACGCTGGAGGGTTCCAGCATCAACCTCACCTGCACTGAGACCTCCTCCTTTCCTGCCGCCGACACCACCTGGAGGAAAGGCCCTCAGCAGGAGCTCATCCAACCCGGATCCAAGTACGTCCTCTCAGGGACCGGCCCCAGTTTCCAGCTGACCATCCTCAACGTCAGCAAAGACGACGAAGGCGTCTACTTCTGCCGCAGTGAGAACCCGCTCGGCGTCCGTGAGCTGGAGGTCAGCCTGACGGTGAAAGGTGAGCCGCGGTGAAGAAACCCGAGCGTGCCGATCAACCCGCAGCTCCCATCATCCTCTCTGTCCCCTCAGCGGCGAACTCGGCGTACACGGGAGCGATCATCGGCGTCTTCATAGCCGTGCTGATCCTGGGCTCGGTTGGCATCGTGGCAAAGATGGTTTACTTTAACCGACACCGGTTCTGCCTGGGTACGTCGGTCACTCCACCACAGCTTCTCTGTCTGAAGCCGCTCTCGGACTCACTCCGTTCTCTGGTTGTCTTACAGATGGAGGCTTCACGTGAGTTCATCTAAAACTGTTTCATGTCTGAACCCAGCCTGACCTGCATGTTACAGGTCAAAGAAAAAACGATGCTGGATGGAACTGAGATTCTACAAACATATGAGTGAAGAACAGAAGCTCCAGTTTGATCACATGTTAAAAAACAAATCTACAAAATATGTATGAAATCCAAGAATAGTTTTATAATCTGTAATAGAACACAAAACTAAATGTGAAGAAAGAAAAAAAAGACTGAAACTTAAACCTACGACAGTATTATGGCCACAATAAAAAAAAGAGTTTACGAAATAAAGTCCTTAAATTATGAGAAAAAAAGTTGTAATTTTATCAGAATATAGTCATAAAATTATAAGAAAAACATGTAAATTAACATGAATCAGCTTGTAAAAATTAAGAGAATAAAGTCGTTACTTTACAAAAAACAAAGTTGTAAATTTAAAAGAAGTAAGTCTATATATTACAACAATAAAATCGTAAAATTATGATAAAACAGTAGTAAGTTTTAATTAACTTAAATTTCATATTTGACCTATTGTTACAGTTTTATGAGAATAAAGTCCTAAAATTTTGAGAAAAATTTGTACATTTACACGAATCAACTTGTAAAAATTAGAAAAATAAAGTCGTTATTTTACAAAACAAAATCGTAAATGTATGAGAACAAAGTCATAATTTTATGAGAATAAAGTCGTAAAATTATTGTAAGAAATCTTTATATTACTATAATAAAATCGTAAAATTATGAGGAAAAAGTAGTAATTTTATAATGATAACCTCGCACATTTTTGAGGAAATAAATGTGTAATTTTACCAGAATAATGAGAAGAAAGTCGTGATTTTGAGAAAAATTTGTAAATTTACACGAATCAACTTGTAAAAATTAGAAGAATAAAGTCATTATTTTACAAAACAAAGTCGTAAATTTATGAGAACAAAGTCGACATATTACAACAATAAAGTAGTGAAATTATGAGAATAAAGTCGTAAAATTATGGTAAGAAGTCTTTATATTACCATAATAAAGTTGTAAAATTATTAGAAAAAGTTGTAATTTTATGATATTAAACTCGTACATTTTTGAGAAAAAGAAAACGTGTAATTTAAGAAGAATAAACACGCAGAATAATGAGAAGAAAGTCGTAATTTTACGAGAATAAACTCATATTTTGAAAAGAAAACATGTAATTTTTATTAGAATAAACTCATAGAATAATAAGAAAGTAGTAACTTTACAAAAATAAAAACATAGAGTAATGAGAAGAAAGTAGTCATTTTCCGAAAATAAAGTTGTAAAATTATAAGAAAAAGTTGTAACTTTGCGAGAATAAAATCTGAAAAATAAGAGTGAAAAATGAGTAAAATATGAGTAAAGAGTCAGTTTTCAATTAGTCAATATTTTTTACAATGAATGAGTTAAAATGAGAATTTATGAGATTAAAGTCTTAAATTTATGAAGGAATTATCTGTTTACTAAACAAAAAACAAAAAAAGGTCTAACATTACGTTTCATTATCAGAGACGTAGAGCGACTGTATTTGGTTCCTTCAGGATTGGTTTCACAAATACGGAATCCAAATTCTTCTAGTGAGTCAACATTGTTTTATTGTGTGGAGAGAAAAGAATCTACAGGAAACTGGACCTCTTCAGATTCTTCACCCACAAGGATTTCCGGCGGCAGAACTTTTTATGTTGTCAACAGTATAGTTGCACGGGTCCAAAGGCATTATGGGACATGGGTTCCTGTGATACATATATATATATATATATATAACATAAATGGCCTTGATAGATTTAGTCAGCTTGTAATGTATATGGAGGCTTACACTACCAACTGTAGCTGCTAAAAAGCATGACTTTTTCCTTGTTAAATTAGGACTTCTTTCTCATTAATTTATGACTTTAAAGTTTTTTTTAAATATAATTTTACAATGTTAGTCCTGTAGATTTATATATTCTTTCCATGGTGACCCTAATACTCCATCATATAAACCTGAAAGTGCTGAATGATTCCATTTTTATAAACAAAATTTAGAAAATATAATTAATATCACAACATAATTTAGAAATATCACTAAGATGTTTAAGTATGATGCAACGATATTTAAGTTAACATAATGAATTGATTTTATTTTTTGTTGTTTTCTTATTCTTGTTTGTTGTTTCCTCGCCGATTGTTTAATCTCGTCCCCTGCAATTCACTTTGAATCTGTTTTTATTCCTTTTTTAATTTAATTTGGTTTAGAAATTTAAAACTAGTCAAAAAAGTATTAAAGCTGCTCAGAAATGTTAACTTTGAGTTCAGTTTTATCTGATCTTCTGTAGACAGTTTATGTTTTAGTAAAAAAACCTTTGAATTCCAAAGGAAAAAATAGTGAATAAGTTACATTCAGCAATTTTTTGTTACAAAAATACAGCTCGAGTCTTAATGTTTAAAATTTCAGTTATTTGAGTACACTTTTAGTTTAAAAAATGATCAAATCCAAGTGTCTGCATCGAATCTCTTCGGTTCACGTCCGTCCGGTCGGGAGCGGTCTCTGTATCTTCTGACCTCAGGCTCAAACTGCTGCTGACTCCTTTGTGGAGAGTTTCTCAGAAAACCTCCAAACTTTCATCTACTCCCACAGTCGTGTCCAGATATGAACACAGAAACAAGCAGGCTTCATTTTAAAACTGCACTAATTGTTGCTGTGAACTGCAGGTGTTTCAGTCAGAGATTTTTGCTTTTGATCTCAATTTCCTGACGAACATTGAACCTAACCCGATTTCAGGACACGGTTCTGTCATTTCGAGTGTTGTAGGTCTACTTTTAGGCTTCCTTTGTTGACATCCATGCAGCTCATTTGCATTTTTATTGACCACACTTTGGTCAGAGAATCGCTGCTGGGTTGGTTGCTATGGGCAACCAGCCATCAACAGTGTTTATGAGCCACAAACCCCGCGGCGCTCAATGAAACCAGTGTAGCTCAGTGCAAAGCAAGCTTTTAATGTTGATGTTTTAGTAGTTTATTACGAATAGTAACAACAGGTCAAATATAAAATTTAAGTTAATTAAAGCGCTTGCTAATAATAAAAATAAAATAAAATGTAAGTAAGTTCAGTTTAAGATGTTTGAACAAGTTATTTCTTAGGTTATAATGTAAAACAATTGAATAAAACTTTATTGATCCCACAGCTCCTTAAGAAACAGCATAAAAATTCCCTTAAAAAAGGATGAGATGATTTAAATATTCCCCTCAAAAGTTGGACTTTTAAAAAGATTTATTGCAAACCCATAGATATGAAATTTGAATCATCATTCGGTTTGACTCTGTGCACTGAAACTAACTCTCTGCAGACAAATGGAAGAGAACGGGGGCGAAGTTCTGAGTCTGGTGGACTCGGACGACGAGCAGTTCTTCCAGGACGCTGTTCCACAGCTGCCACCGATCAGCAACGATCACCACACAACGCTGGTTCAGATACATCGTATTCCATCCAGTACGGCCTCAATACTGCAGCCTTCGATCCTCATTCACGGTTAAAAAGAAAATAACCTCTTTTTTCTTCGCTTTCTTCAGCCGAACAGGACGATGTAGAAAAGAACGACGCGAAAACACAGCCGCCGGAAGACACGGAGGAGAACACAGAAGAGGTGGAGGATCTTGTAGTATTTTAGTTTTGGGTTTTTTGGTTTTTTTTAGACGTTTTTCTCCCAATAAGAATGTGAAGTGGGTCGATGGAAAACAAACTCTTATAATTTGTTACCTTTTTTTTCTTTTTTTAACCACCATTTTGCTTTTTTATGATTTGTTTGTACAGCTTTTTAAATGTGTGAGTCGCACAATAAAATGTATACCTGTGGAAACGATCAAAAAAAGCTCTTTTATTGGGGTGTGTTTTGTACCTTTGTGTATTGTTGGGTTTCCACTGAAAATTAAAAATCAACAAAAATCATCTGAGCGTGCTTAAATTTATTCATACTTTTTAAAAATATAGCAAATGGGATCACACCCACAGCATGATGCTACCGCCGCCGTGCTTTACAAAGGGGATTTTGTATTTCACTTTTTCTTTTAAAAAAATGTGTTTCTTGTGACCACAAACTTTATTTTATAGAGTGGAGTTGAGACTTTCTTCTCTCAAATGTACAGAAAACTCATAAAAACAGAGTCCTGACGTTATCTTGAGTTAATCCTGTTTCAGCTTCAACAGTTCAACGTTCTTCTCGTCTCGTTTTTGTTGTGCGTTGAGCTCGAGGCCTGATTGTTCTGATAAGATATGTTCTTCTGTGAACAAGCCCTAAGGTGTGTCTTGAGGAGTGCCTCCCTTTGACTTTAGCCTCTAATACAAAAGACACGATCAAGTTGAATTACGTCATTTTTTTTTTTTTTGTTGAAGCTAACTTAAGAAAAATCCTTACAGCAGACTTTTATAGAGTCAGAAGATAGTTTCCAAATGACAATAGACACTCAGAAATATGATTTTTATTTGCATCAGCTGTTTACTCATTCTAAAAAAATGTCTTGACTTCAGACTGAAATGAAAACTAACTTAAAACTGTCCTAAAATAAATAAAAATGTCTTTCATTATTTTAGCTTTAGCTCAAATTTGTCACTTCCTGTTTGACAAATAACTCATAAAATTATGAAAATGAGTCATTTTTTCTTTGTGACTTTATTTCCATTCCCCCAGACGAGCGCGGCGACCTCGTCTGTCCCGCGGCTGCAGATTTACTGATGGTTTGGGATCACCGTCCTGTTCCATGACCTGATTTCTGCCAAGATTTAGCTGTAGGACAGATGGCCTCCAGAACAGTCTAGGAAAGACCGTTGAGAAGCAGCCATACTTGTTCTTTGAGGTTGAGGAAATACTTTCATTTTTACCTCATTTTTAATTATCTTTGATATGAAAAACACGACAAGAATTATGTTTATATATGTCAGGAAATAACTGGAAGAACAACATTCTTGACTTGGTCTTTTCAAAATAAAAGAACCTCCTTTAAAGTGAGTTAACACACTTACTTTATTTTTTTAACTCAAGCCTTTTTTGTGGGACTTTTTTTAAAAGCTCCACATCATTTGAATTATTTACTGTGACGTTAAAAAGCTGTCCTGGATGTGTTGGAAAAAGGAGCTGAACTGAATAATTCATGCTCTGTACATGAAGGCAGCTCTTATAGATGCAGCAGACGTTGAAGATTAAAATGTAAGCCCATGATTGCATCAAATCCATCCCGACGGCGCCGTAGGAATTCACACAAAAAGGGTTCAGAGACCTTTTGATAGACTAATTTGTTAATATTAGTATAACATAATATTTAAAACGTTTTATTTTTTTAATGTTTAAAAATATAATATTGTAATGTGTTCAAATGTGTATTTGCTATTTGAAATAATTAAAACTTTTGATCGTTTTCTAAAAGCAATTTTGAAAATTACATTGAAATAATACACAATACTACACAATACATTTAAATAATACTACATTTAATACATTGGATGTTTTGTTTTCATTCACTTTAAAAAAATAAGATAAATATTTATTTAAAAAAACAAAAAAATATTTTTTGCACTTAAGTTTTTACCATCTGCTTCGAAAGAATGAAACCCACAATGGTAAACTTTTATAATAATAATAATATAGTCATCTTTATTTATGTAGCACCTTTCAAGGCTTTTATCATAGTTTCCAGGAAAATGTATTTTAAATGAATTGCATTTTTCTTGAAAACTTTTACTAATTTTCCTATTAGAAAATGAAAAATAACTGTAGCATAAAAGTCTCTGTTGCTGAACAACTATAGATAATTTAATAAGAATGAAAGTGTGATTTAATTAAATATATAATAATTAAAATTTTAATTTAAAAATCAAATTCTTTTAGGTAAAAAAAATCCAGACTAAATAAGAAAAAGTAAAATCTTTAGTTTCTAAAATAACTTAATGATTTAATATGTTTGCATTAAAATAAGTACGTTTTAAGTCATGTTGGACCATGACTTTTTGCATTTTTGTGAGTTAAGATGTATTTTTTATGAAGTGAGAATTATTTAGAGATGCTTTGCAGCTTTAGTTTGACAGTTTTATACAAAAATAACTTTTTTTTCCCTTAAAAAACAATATATGCAGCAAACATTCCTAAACTTTAACTGGCTAAAATAGTTTAAAACAATATAATCCTCCTTCAAGAAAAGTGGTTTATAAAAGGATTTTTTATTTTATTTCATTTTTCTTTTGGATTTTTTCTTGTTCAAACATGAAAACACCAAAGAGAGTATAATAAAAACAAGGAGTCCACCGGAAGCTGAGACATTGTTAACGTGCTGGAAGTCTCTAGGGGGCGTGGTCTAAACAGAGTTACGTAACAGAAGAGAGAACGTGACCACGTTGAACACTTGAGTCCGTCGTCCAGGGTGACTAAGACGAGGCGTTCGTTCGTCTCTTGAATTTTTCACATACCGAACCTCTGACACCTGGAGAGCGCAGGTGAGCACGCGCGTGACAAACAGACCGACCTCAGCTCGCGGGCTCGTGTTCATGGAAGGCGGACGGAGGAGCACATTTCCACGGCGCTGAGGAGAAGAATGTGAAGAAATGTGCTCCACGGACGGCAACGCGGAGCTTCAGCCGGCTCGTAAGTTCCCTCAGACCCGGCCTGTCGGCGTTGTCATGCCGACGCTCAGTCTCCAGGTAGCGGAGGATGACGGGCTCGCGCTCGAGCGGAGTTTGACGCCGTTTCTGTGTCCTCCTCCTCTCCTCCTCCAGCGTCGGACCCGGCTCTCCTCCTGGAGCTGAAGACCAGGCGTCCTCCGTCGCTGCTGGAGCTGGCGGGATGCGAGACGTGGAGCGTGGACTTTTCCCCGGACGGCGCGTGGTTCGCCTGGTCCATGGGACACGGCATCATCTGGGTCGTCGCCTGGCCTCTCGACTCTCAGTGCGTTCGTGCGATGCGTTCAGGCCCGCCTCGTAATTTCCAGCTCCCCTTCAGGACTATTTTTTGTTTAAATGGAAGCAAAACAACCATGATAGTTTGTTTATAGGTTACAAACATAGTGTGTTGTGTTTTATAAATTAAATATATATGATCTTATGAAGCTTTTTGCTGCAAAAAAGTATCAACAAAAGTTGTTTTTCATTCCTCTTCAATATTCCGAGGATGCTGCAGCAAAAGTCCTACTTGAGCTTTCATAATTTATTATATAATTAGCAGGATTAGAAGAAACCTGGCAGCTTCTTGGAGCTGCGGCTGAATCCACCCACACTTGGTATTTGCTGATTGTTGCTCTCGCCCACAGAGAGGGTCAGAGCGAGACGACGGACCGAGGAGACAAAAGCTTCAGCTGTGGTCAGCCGGTGTGGGGACTGGCCTTTGGGCCCAGGCCCCACTCGTCAAAACGCACCACAAAAGGGAAGAACCCCCTGCTGCTGGCCACGGGCTTGGAGAACGGCGTGATCAAGATCTGGAACGTCCTGACAGGTGAGGTCAGACGTCCCTCTGGTCTGGGCAGCCCGCTGATGAAAGGTGAACATTTACGAGGTTGTGTTTCTGTCCTGAAGGCCATGCTGTGTTTGATCTCCGGGGGCACGAGGGCGTGGTGAGGGACCTGGTTTTCCCTCAGAACGGGACGCTCACCCTCATCTCAGCGTCACGGGATAAGACTCTGAGGATTTGGGACCTGGCTCACAAAGGTGCTCATAACTGAGCGATCTCCTTTTAGTTCTGATGTTCGTGCTTCTGAAGCCAGCTCCTCTGTTTCAGGGAAAAAAGTCCAGGTGTTGTCGGGTCACAAAGACTGGATCAACAGCTGCTGCGTGTCGCCAGACTGCAGCATGATTGCGTCCGTCGGACGATTCGACAGGGTGAGCCGCTTCACGCCAAACATCACAAAACGACAAAATGTAACTCTTTAAAAGTGAGGAAATGGAAGGATTTCAGACAGAAATCCTGCAGAATTCAAGCTGGAAGAAGCGTTCCACCTTAGGGGTGTGCCAAAATATCGATACTGCGATATATCGCGATATTCAGTCCTGCGATTGATTCTCGTTGGGTTCTCACCAAGTATCGATCTTTTATTTTCGTTTGAAGAGGCTGTAAAATGTCATTTTCATCATCCTTTGGTGAGACGTTCCTTTGGAGGTAGATATGTATGGAGGGATTTTTGTGCCACCATATTTCAAGAAAGAGTCACAGTCTTGAGATCAAAATGTTTGAAACATTAAGCAAAATGTAAAGTGTTAAGAATAAAACTTCATGGTTGCAAATTAAAATATTTAATATTAAATTTCAAAACTTAGTTTTTTGTCTAAAAAATATTTTTGCAAATGTATTTTTTTTTTACTTTCAAGAAATGTTTTTTGCGTTTGCAAACTTTTTTTGCTTTCAAAAAATAATAGTGAGATGCGACACAACTCATCTAAAAACATCTTTTAAAAAAAAAAAATTGAAAGAAAAAAGTTTGCAAATGCAAAAATACTTTTCTAAAACAAAAAATAGTTTGAAAACACAAAAATATTTTTCGAAAGCAAAAATGAAAAGTTTGCAAATGCAAAAATTATTCTTAAAAGCAAATAAAATGTTTCCAAAGTATTTTTTGAAGGCACAAAAAAAAAATTGAAAACACAAATATATTTTACGAAAACAATAAAAAAGTTAGCAAATGCAAAAATACTTTTTGAAAGCAAATAATAAATGCTTGTAAACGCAAAAATATTTTTGAATGCACAAAAAAAGTGTGAAAACCCAAATATATTTTATAAATGAAAAAATACTTTTTGAAAGCAAAAAAAAGTTCGGAAACGCAAAAATATTTTTCGAAAGCAAAAGGCAGAAATACAAAAATATTTTTTGAAAAAAAATACAAAAACTTTTCATTTGCAAATTATGATTTTTTATACCTTATATTTTATATTTTGTGTGCAATTTAGAAAATTTTGATCTAAAAACTGTGACTTTTGCTTGCAATATGGTGGCACAAAGATCACTCCATACATAGGGGGCTCTGTTGCAAGAGTGACTGTCATGAGCACCAAAATGCTTAGCAGCTATTTGAATTATTTAATTATTTATCTGTTGTTTCAAAAAACTTTGCTCTAAGTAGTGGCACTGCTGTTCATTTTTACTATTGTTAACACAGAATTTTACAGATAATTCCAATTCAATTGGTGTCCATGTTTGTCAAAAACATAGTATTACTGATTTGCACAAAAGTATCTAATTTGTTGCACTATACAAGTCACAAGTTGTTTATTATGATTGTGTTCAAGCTAAACAATAAATGGGCATATATTTTCCCAAAAAAATCTGTTCTTCTAGAGTACTTTTTACCAGTTATCGCAGTATCGTGGTATCATGGATACTGTGTGCCATGTATCGAGTATCGCGTCTTATCATGAAGTACTCAGTGATTCCCAGCTTATTCCACCTACATAAGGAAACTAGGACGTCTTACTTTTTGGAGCAGAAAGCTGCTGGGAATTCCCGTGACCAAGTTTGCCGCTCTGTTATGATTGTCTTCTGCTGCTCCTGTGCCGGATCGGCTGACCCGCAGAGCCGAGCCTTTGTTCTCCTCTTCACACATTCCCAGCTGCAGCTTTCCCAACACAAACTCCGAGACTTCCCTCCGATCCAGAGCGGCGTTTAGACGTTCCCGCTGAGGATCGACCCGACTGACCCTTCCCTGTTTCAATCAGATGGTGTGTCTGTGGAGTCTGCGGTCCTACACCTTCATCAGGAACCTGACGGGAGGAGCTCACAAGACCCTGTGCCTCCTGTCGTCCTGCGACTTCTCCCCGGACGGAGCCGTGCTCGCCACCGCCGCCTTCAGCGGCTCCGGCTGGTACATCGACCTCTGGGACCCGTACACGTCGGAGAAACTGGCCACTCTGGCGTAAGTTCTGCTTCCGTCTCCCGTCTACCGGTTTGATTCCCACCCAAAAAAATGACTTAACGTCTGATTTTAGGGACTACTTTGACGTCTACGGGCAAAACCAAATCTCTGCAATACAGTTTTCTCCCAGTGGTTTACACCTGGCCATCGTGACGGACGACAGGTGAGATGCTTCTACTCCACTTTTCTTTTTTGTTTATAACATTTCTCTCAAAATACTTGACTTTAAACTCATGAACTTGAGTATTTGATGAAGAATTTGATCACACGCTTCTTTAAAGGATTGTTTAGTTTCAGACACTTTAGAATCCAATGCAAGTCCCAAACCATCATACTACCACCACCTTTCAGAAAGTGCCTCCTCCGTCTGATCAGAATGTTTGGAGATTATCCAGATGTTCTGATTGTCCTGGTTTAGTTCTTGTTGGGTCATTTTTGTTGGTTTCTCCAGGGAAAGTTCTCTGCTTTCTCAATATTTTTGGGTGGATCTTTGATCTCCAAAACCCTCAAGAGGTTTTAGTAATCAGACAAGAAGATATTATTGTTTGATGCTGAGATCTTTAAATCGTGTGTATTCTTGAATCCACATCTTAAGCAGCTTTAAGGACACTTTATTTAGGGAGGGGGGCGTTCAATGTCCGTCAGTGCGGACAGTCTCAGACGATGTTTGGTCCACAGAGCGCTCAGGATCTGGGAGCCGGGGGAGAGACGGATGACGATGCAGACCAGGAGGGACAGAGACTCCAACGGACTGTGCTGCAACTACCATCCACAAGGGGGCGTGGTCGCCACAGGGTAAAGAAAAGCTTGTCTTTCAAAGTGCCACTCTGATCATCATTTATGGTCAAAGCGTTTCCAGTGGTTTTTAATTATGCTGTTTTTTTGGCCAAAATAAAAGCTTTCATTTTGTTGGAAATAGTTTCTGCAGAGCGGCAGGAGTTCATTGAAAATTAAATTAAAAAATAATAAAATAAAAATAGAAACTAAGATTTAGCTGGATTTATTATATTTTTAACTAATAGTTTTTATGGTTTTATTCTTTTTATTTTGTGTGGTGAAGCTGTCTGCTTTTGAATTTTCTTTGGGATTAATAAAGTTTCTATTCTAGAAAAGTAATTTTGAACTTAATCTAATTCATATTTGTCCTCAATCATCAGAAAAATGCCACAAGAACATGTTTAAACACCATTTTTGTTGGAGCGGTTTTAATGTTTGGTGTGAACACATCAGCTTTGGTGCTTAACGCACTTAATTCTGTTTGTATTTGAACTTAAATGATTCATCTTTAACTTTTTTTTTCCACAAAGACACTATTAGGTAAATTAAGATTAGGATTTTTCTCAAAACTTTTTGCGCAAGAATTTAAATAAAATATATTTGGATAGTGACAATTTCAGACATTAAAGATCCACTCTGATAAAAATTGCAGAAACTCTAGAAAACAGCATAATTATAATCAAAATAAAAAAAATTAATTATGAAAACAGATAAAAAAATGATTGGAGTGAGACTTAAAACAGAAGATTTGTCCAAAAATTTCTTATATTTGACGGTTGTTCTCGTACATCCCGTTAACCGTCCCCTCCGGCTCTCGTCCCACAGAACCCGGGACGGCCACGTTCGGTTCTGGAGGGCGCCCGTGAGCGTCCCCAGCCTGTGCCACCTGTGCCGCTCCGCCCTGCGCTTCTCCGTCTCCACGCAGCAGATCGAGGCGCTGCCCCTCCCCAAGCGGATCGTGGAATACCTCACCTACAAAAACATCCCCGAACGCCTCAGGAACTGCGGCTCCTCGTCCTCCTCCGACGAAGAGGAGGACTGGGAGTCTTGAGGAGCGCGCCGCACTCTCATCTCAAAAGGCCTTTTGTTGGTTTTCTGACAGAAAACTCCCACATAAAAAAACAGAAGTCCACTCACGTATTCTACTTTAAATATATAACTGCACTAAGAATTTCATTTATTGCACTACCACTTTAAGAAGCATTTACTAAATGTTCTGCTAATTTAACTTGAATATCCCCGTTTTTTACGTCTAATTTATTTTGTAAATATTTGTTTAAACCCTTTGTTGTAGTAGGAGAGCATGAGCGCTTCTGCAGAACCTGCACAAACTGGATGAAGGAAAGAAAATAAGGATTAAAATGATTAAAACACTAACAGGTTTAAATATTATTTTTCAGGACTTTAATCGCTAAAATGTCTGTATTTTCTTCTGTTTGTTGATTTTATGCGCAAAAAATCTATAAATGAGGACATTTTGGGAACCTTTGGAGTTTTTATTGGATCAAACGTTTGGATTTTATGAAGCTTCGCTGACCACCAGGTCTCTGACCTCCTGGAAGGCCCCCACCATGGAGCTCAGCTGGATCTTCTCGTCCGTCCCTGACGCCAGTCTGTGTCTGAAGGAAAAGACGACTCAGCACGTTTCTAACGTTCAATCGGAGGATAACGGCGCAGTACTCACTCCACGTCGGCTAGCTTCACCAGCAGACTCATGCGGGTCGCAGGAGGGAAATCCACTTCAAAGACCAGAAACGTTGATGATTTTAAAACGAATACTTGAAGTTGAATGGAGAATAAATATCCTTGTAATTGTAATCGGAGTATTTTTCTTTCCGGGATTACCTCTGTGAACGAGCAGATGCAGCTCGGTGAGGATGTCATGCAGAGCCAGACCTTTCAGAGTCTTCAGCTGGAGGATTTCTGGTTAAAAAGGTTAAAGATTTACTAAAACAAGATGTGGTTTTATTAACTTATTTCAGCCAATCAGAAGAGTTTTATAAGCAGCTAAATGAATTAAAAACCATCTGAAGATGCTAGAATGATGTAAAAGCAGAAGAAACAAGGAGTAAACAAAAGCTTGTGTAAAGAAAATCCAAACAAAAGAAACCATTTCTTCTCCTTGCATGACTGTTTCTGTAAAATCTATATATTATTTCCATATTTGAAAAGCAAAAGTGAGAAACTCTGCAGTAAATTCAGGATATTTCTTTACTGAAAGTCAAGCAGCTTCAACAAGGAAAAACAAAACCAGTGATGCTAATTTTACCACTGAAAGGCAGTTTAGCAACAGAAAATATAAGAGCTACAACGTGAAAACGGGTCAGATTAGTCAAATAAGCAGAAAAAAGCCACAAAAAAAAGAATAAACTAGGATAAATACTAAAATGATGAGTCGAGATTTAAGCAAAATGGTGGAAAGAAGCAGCACAAAACAAAAACTTTACCCAAAAAATGTGGTGACTTTAATTTTTTTTCCGATGTCCCTTTAGGGGCTCCGTAAAAATAGAGGCTAAGGCGTAAAAAAAAAAAAGTTTGATTTTGAGCATGTATGAGACGCCGGCTCGTCTGTTTTGTGCATGTTTTTCTCATTTCATGAATCTGTTTCTGGAGGGACCTCTCCCTGCATGGTTACTTCATTTCCCTGGATTCTACCCACTCTGGTGGGAGGAAGAAGCTCTGAGGATCAGGAATGAGCGGCTTCAGTTTAGCATCAGTTAAAGGAACAAAAGAAACAAACCAACTGGTTTCACGAGAAAACATCTGCGAGGTTTGGAAGGATACGCTTGTAAGCCGAGGTGAAGTCTTTGTTGAGGCACCAGTCGAGGATGTTGGCGATGTCGGAGCGGAGCGGCTGTCCCGTGCAGGTGTACACCGAGTCTTCCGTGACCTTCCCGTACGCCATGCTGGTGCTCTGAAAGCAGACGAACGGCAGAAAGTGATTCCTCTGCTGGAGGGAATCCAGGCGGGAGGTGGGAGGAGGTCACACCTGCAGGATGTTCAGCGACCTCCTCATGTCACCTGACGATAAAGTCACGATGGCCTTCATCCCATCTGGAGTAACGTCGATGCTGGAAGACGAGATTCAGAAAAGTTTAGAGAAAGACGAATCATTTTCCTCATTGTTCACAAACTTCTGCAAACATGAAAGTTTCTAATCGTCTATTAAATAAATGAACGCAATTACTAAAAAATATACTGAAGCTAATTCATAGTTTATTTCATTGTATTGGAGGATAAAAAGTAGGGATGTCCCGATCCGATCACGTAGTTTCAGACCCGATCGGATGCTGTATTCTCATTGTGATCAGCACAATATATTGTTTCAAGCGTAATATTACAGATAAATACTCAAAGTCAAGGCCCGGGGGCCGGATCCGGCCCTGCGGGTAATTATATCCGGCCCTCCAGATCATTTTATGTTATTGTTATAAAAAATTGTCATTCTTCTAGCTTTTTGGATGATTTTGGCATTTACTAAGATTTTTTAGGCTGTTTTTTATTTTAGATAATATTTCAGCTACATGCTAGCTGTTTTTGCTAATTTATACTTTTCATTTTATGTTTTTTTAGGTTGTTTTGGAGTTTAGCTAATATTTTAGCTATATGCTAGCTGTTTTGGCTAATTTTGGCTTTTTTCCGTTTTTTTAGGATATTTTGAAGTTTAGCTATTTTTTAAGCTACATGCTAGTTGTTTGGCTAACCTAAGTTTTTTTTTTCTTTTTTTTAGTTTTTTATGCTAATTTAGAATGTAGCTAATATTTTATCTGGCTATCAGCTTTAGCATTTTCAGCTATTAGCTTCAGTGATTTCAGCTTCAGTGTTTTTAGCTATCAATTTCAGCATCTTCAGCTATTAGCACTACCATCTTCATGCTAAAAGGTTTTGGTTTTAGAGTGTTCAATAAACACCTAAGATGTGTTTTGGATTTTGACCCCCTGTTCTACTAGAAGTGTGCATATCATGAACAGATCAGGACGTTTTATTTTTGTAGATCGCAGAACGCGGCAGCAGTTTGAGCAGGAGGTGCACTAAAACAGTGAAGTTAACAAGATATTCACTTCTGGGATCAATCCTACTTTTAATTAACATTTGAAACTGACAGTGAGTGTCTCCATTGGTTTATCTTGATACAAACAATGAACTTCAAAGACATTTAAAATTCTATAGATATATTATTAAATGTCTTTATGAGAATTAAACAGAAAGATGGCAGTGAGGCTCTTCCAAGGGACCGTCTACAAATTGCAAGCACCATAAAAAATGCTTTTAAAAAAGTATTCATTACAACCCAAACTAATAAATGGTAGGGCTGAAACGAGTATCCAACTACTCGAATATTCACGATCTGCTTCCAAAAATGTCAGTATGAAAATTTGACAACGTCCAATCTTTTTGATTTATATACATCATTATCGATGTAATTATCGGTCCCAGTTCTCCTCACCTCTCCTGCTGGATAACGTGCTCCAGCCGGGGGATCATCTGGTCTGGGGACAGAGGGCCGAAACGGAACCTGGTGCACCGCGACTGCAGGGCAGGGATGATCTTGGAAAGGTAGTTGCAGATGAGGCAGAACCGGGTGTTTTCTGTGAACTTCTCAATCACTGAGGCCAACAGGGGACAGCAGGAAGACAGAAAGATGATTCACAAAAATACAATACTTCAGCTTAATGGGATAAAATCACTTTAAATGAATTTATTGTGAAAATCTGCCAACATTTTGATTTATTTATGAGATCATTTACTATAATAGACTTCACAAAATCAAGGAATGAATGAAAATCTTTATCATGTTTCCATGCAGGCTCATGCCTTATCAGTGATTTGGCTGCCCAGTCAGCCGTGAAGCTCACAGCAAGCCATACTTAGGCAAACAGATGGCTCACCTCGCCGCAATGCATTCTGGGCATCCTGGGTCATGGCATCGGCCTCGTCCAGGATCACCAGCTTGAAGCCTTTTCTGGGGATCAAAGAGAGAAAAAGCAGGTTGGAGGTGTCTGGAAGGAAATTCCAAAGAAGGACCATGAGAGCTAGAGCGGTCCCGACTCACTTGAAGATGGTTCTGGTGCTGGCAAAGCTCAGGATGGGACCTCGGACCACATCGATACCCCTGTCGTCTGAAGCATTCAGCTACAAAACAAAAAGAGGCTGAAATCATGACGCTCAAGGATCAGAAAACTCCTGCAGACGAAGATCCTACGTGGAGGTTTGTGGAGTACCTCTAGCACCATGGAGTTGAACTCCTTGTCCTTGTACAGCTGCCTAGCACAGGCCAGAATGGTGGAGGTCTTTCCTGTTCCAGGAGGACCGTAGAGCAGAAGATGAGGAAGCCTGTCCTCCTTGATGAACTTCTGGACTGAAGAGAGACGGGGAACTTCAGAACTCCGAACACTACACAGTTGATTTATTTCCATATTGAATAAGCTTACTGGTGCTCAAAATGTCTTTGTGTGAAATTAAATCATCAAGTTTTTGCGGCCTGTATTTCTCAACCCTGAAATACAAAACAAACTTTTTTAAGCACAAAAATTAAGACTTTGAGAGGTTATTTCTTTCTTTTAAGTTGTATTATTTGCAAAACGGAATTGAAAAACTTAAAAATAAAAAAAGTAGAGACACTGAACACAAACATCTACAAAATATAATTACTCAAACATCCTGTTTGGTTTTATTGATTATGCTAACAAGTTATCTTCACAATACTACCTAATAATACGAGTGATTTATTAACAAAATGCCATAACAATGAAATTACATTTAGTAACAAAACTCCAAATTTCTTTTAATTAATTGCCCCCCCCCAAAAAAAACATTATTTACACAAAATTTCTACCACAATGCTAACAAAAAGCAGCTAAAACCTGTATCACCTGTAACAGCTTTAACAAATAAAATAACATTACACAGAAGTTAAAAAAAAACTAAACTAAAATTGCTTTTGTTTTTGTTGTTTTCTACTTTTGTGACCCCCCTGGCTCTTATTTATATATATAAAAAAATATGTATAGTTTATTTTTCTCTTTGTTCTTTACTGTCATCAAAGTGTTTTAAATAAAGTTTTTTAAGAATATACAAAAGCAGCTAGCTTAAAGAACAACTATCTCGTCGCTTCTCAAACATCTCATTAGCCGCAGCTCACCATGGTAGATTCCTGCTCTGTAACGGAGTCTTACTCGTAGACGCCATGAGTCCCGATAAATTAATTTATAAACCGGATAAGTAGAATGAAAACTTCGGTTTTAGACGTGTGTTGCTCGCGGATCACTCCTGCTTCCTTTTGCCGCGCTCGCGACAGAAACGCACGCTAACGTCATGACGTAGAACCAATGATATGCTGTTTAGCTTCGTGGTGGGCGGGATGACGGTGAGACGTTGACGGCGCATTGTAAAAATGTTTCAACTTTAACATGAATCCAATTATTTTAATAAAATGTTAAAAATACATTTGTATAATGATTTATAGTTGTACTTTTCTAAAAGTTTTTAGGCTTATTATCTATTACAATATAAATGTAAATGGGAATTTGGAGTGTGTTTAATTGAAACTGTTTTGACCAATGCTTTTGAACCTATCACTGCGAAAATGGTTGTGCTTTGAGGAAATCTGACTGATCTTTTTATTTATAACATTTTTAAAGTATTGAACAGAAAAAAACGACCAAGACTACAATAAAAAAAATAAAATAAAAGTAAATCCCGGGATGTGAACACAAATCAATCCAATTTTATAAATAAATAATTATAAGAAAAATAAATTTAATTGACAGAAAAATGTTGTTTCTTGATGTGTTAGTTGTTTAATAAGTCAGACATTTCATGTATGATTTACACTTTAGATTTTAACCTTTTAACAATCAAATCAAGACAGATAATTAATAAAAACGTGTTTTTATGCTTTTCTGGTGAGTAAAAGCCTGCAAATGATAAATGTTTTTATTTTAAGGCTAAAATCGAATGTTAAAAAATATTGTTTGATTTGGTGGAACATTATCATGAAATAAAGAACATTTGGCGCAGATGATGCGTTTCTCGTCCCGCAGACTGAAGCCACTCCAGCGCGCCGTGATCACGCGAGAGCGGCCCCTGACGGCGGCGCTGCGATGCTGTTGCTGTGGCTTTGATTGACGGGAAACATGTCGGTGTGGTGGGAGCGAACCGGGATGCAGCTGCTGCCAAGGGAGACAGGGAGTACCTGCATCCAATCCGCACATCAGCACCTTTAAAACCGCCAGGTTCCGCCCGATCCGGCCGTTTAGGATGCGCTGAGCAGCGATTTTGCTTCCCTTTCCCCCCCTTTTTCTTTTTTCTTCTTTTTCCCCCCTCCTCAGCATCCATTAGATAGGAAAGGACACCCGATGGATGATGTAGCAGAGCGCGCAGCCCCGCTCCGCATCCTCGCATTGTGTTTGGTCTAGTTTCCATCCAGAGACACCTTGATGATCCAGCTGGAGCTGCGAGGACTGTTGTTGCAATGGAGGCGACCCTCTCACGGCTCATAGTGTCTAAGCCTGCAGCATCTCTTTTCACGGCGTTGTGCAGATTGCTCTTTTCCACGTCCCTCTCTTGAATTATACTCTCTTATTTTTTATTTTTTGTTACTCCACTATTTTCGTTTTTGTCTTGGAAATACAAAGGGAAAAATACCATCCAGCGCGCGCTAAACTATGAACGAGGAGATGACAAAAAGCGAGGAGCAGCATCTTAGTTTGCAGAAAGCCTTGCAGCAGTGCGAGTTGGTGCAGAACATGATAGACATAAGCATTTCTAGTTTGGAGGGTTTACGGACCAAATGTGCCACATCCAACGACTTGACACAAAAAGAGATCCGAACGCTGGAGGTAAGCGGCTCCCTGACTCCATCACTGAAGCAGCTTCTTTTTTACAGGCCACTCTGCACATTTGTGTATTTTTTCTTAATAAACTGCCATTGTGCTGTCAGTGCATCCATATGCACGAGCTCCCTCCGCCGCGCGGCACTGTCTGTGCAGTGCCATAAATCTAGAGGCCACGGGGCTGCAGTGGGCTGCTGCTGCTGGAGACTTGCGCATTCTGCAGGTGGCGGGGAGAGAGAAGGTGGCTCTCCTCTCCATCAGAAATTGATGTGAGGTGAGCCGAGGCCTGCGCGTGCAGCCCCGTGTTTACAATCCATTACCGGCGTGCCATGGGCCAGCCAGCCTGCGCGCGCCCGGGGCGCATCCCAGACCCCGCCGCCGTTATTACGCAAGGCCGGCCAGATTACAAAATATCCTTATCCCTCTAATTGGCCCGTGGGGTGTTCTGTAAATTGCGTTACGTAACGGCCACAACAACCCGGTGTTGCGTTCGAGACCGTCCACCTTTGGAGCAGCAGCAGACCTGCTTCAGATGCAGGAATAAAGGTCAACGTGAGCGCCGCGCGGCCATAAACACCTGTGAGAATGTGATGACGCTGTCCCAAGAGATTAAAGCAAACAGCATTAAGTGCAATAAGAGGCCCATAAAGCCATCAGAGGTCCCCCCCACCCCCTCCAGAGGGATTAACAGAACTGAAATGCTGCATTCGAAACAGGCGACCGTAAAGTCACCTGAGAGTGCTGCACACATGAACATGCTGCTCTAATGCTGCATGTAGTGAGGAGGAGACACTTAATCCATAAACATGGAGCACACGCATCAGCGCAGAGTAAACAGCAACATTATGGGAATTATATTATGACTTTTTAATTTTTTTTTTAAGATGACATGAAGATTTGATAATGGTGGAGCTGTTGGTGCAAAGCTGCAGAGTAACACTAAAAGCTTTTACAGTTACAGTTTTGGTGTTGATGATCCCAACCAGAAAAGGCCAAGTGGACCCCATGTGGGTTAAGTGGGCAGAAAACATGGATCCCGATTGGGTTTGTCTGCAGTTTCCGTGGTGGCCCCACCTGTTTGCACACATTGGCGTAAGTGGGTTGACTCGCTATGCTAGCCAGCAGCCTGGTGGAGTGCTAACAAGTTCTGCTGTAGTGAGCAAGCGAGCTCTGCTGTAGCATGCTAGCGAGCACCACTGTAGTGAGCTAGTCAGCTCCATTCTAGCATGCTAGCAAGCTCCTCTGTATCAAGCTAGCGAGCTCCGCTGTAGCATGCTGGTGAGCTCTGCTGAAACAAGCTCCTCTCAGGTGAGTTAGTGAGCTCTGCTTTATCGAGCTAGCGAGCTAGTCTGTAATGAGTAATCGAGCTCCACTGTAGCGAGCTAGCAAGTTCCTCTAGTGAGTTAGCGAGCTCCGCTTTATCAAGCTAGCGAGCTCCTCTGTAGTGAGTTAGCGAGCTTTGGTTTATCGAGCTCGTGAGCTCCTCAGTAGGGAGCTAACCAGCTCCGTTGTACCATGCTAGCAAGCTCCTCTAAAGCGAGCCTGCCAGTGCCGTTGTATCGAGCTACCGAGCTACCCACTCAGTGCTCATTTAAGTCAAAGTGGCAAACACAGGTGGGGCCACCCTAGAAAATGGACTAACCCACATTTTCTGCCTACTTTTAAACCACATAGGTCCCACTTGGCCTTGCTGGCTGAGATGAAGGACATATATACAGAAAATTAAGCTTAAAACTGCATTTCTTTATTCAAATCATTGAGAAAAAATGCAGACTAAATCCATGTGCATCTTTGTTTTCTGAGCTGACATCTCAGAAAACAAAGATGCCACCCAACATTACTTTTGTTACGCCAGTAATGTTGGGTTGGGGTGTGAGGGGCTGTAAGCTAGTGGGAGAGTGTGTAAACAAAGGGATGATGGGAAAAGGGGGCATACTTATACTCTGTGGTAATAGTTCTGCCCACATTTGAAATTTATCAGCAGAAACTATAAAAACAAGAGTTTTCTTTTTTTAATTTTTGACTAAAACAGGCACAATTATTATTAAAAGATTACTGGAAATGATCTGAAAATAGATCAAAAGGAGATCTTCAAGGAAAAAAGCAAAACTATTAAAACTATTTTGTCAATATGCAAGGTTATCTGAGAATAAAACTAATGTAAGGATCCTCGGTCGCTCTCAGTACAGCCACACTGTTGGTTCTGACCGTCTGAACCAGCGCCATGGGGGTTCAGGGGCACCACAGGGGTTAATGGGGCAAACTTGGTGGGTATCCAGGTCTCATCCTCCTGCAACCATTCACTGATGATGACAGTTTGTAGCAGGATCGTCAAACTTGAGGCTTCCAGTTCTGCTTTTTTCTCCCACCAACCCTTGCACTTATAGCCTCTGAATGGCGGGAAACAGCTGATCCAGGTAATTAAGCCAAAGATACCTGCAAAAGAGAGAGACTGTATGGCCCTTTACTAAATCATATTTATTCCCCAGCACGATTACTAAATAAAATTGTTATTAATTCATGTCATGTGACATGTATAAACCACCTGGCTTTACCTGAGATCTTGGAAATCCTTTCTAGGTCAGATTTTCTTGATGTTCTGCTGCTTGTGTCTTTGTAGTGTTGTGTTTATCTTTGATATTTGTCTAGTACTTCATCTTATATTCGTTCACCAACATATTTTTGCAATAATTGCATAGTTAAAAGGGCACATTATGGATTATTTTGAAACTTTTTGAAATATAACAACTTTTTCCCTTTTGTCTGTGTTTGAGGAACAATAAACCCTCAGAAGCTGTAGCTAAAATGACGTTTTAGATTCACTCAGTACTTCCTGAGCCTGAAAAACTATTACTATCACATTTTTAAACGACAAATAAGATGTTACCAATTTTACAAAGAAAAAAAAAGAACATTTTACTAAGATTGCGCATAAAATCCAATGTGTTTTGATAATTTAAATTGGATGAATTATACAAAATAAATTTTCATATAATTTTTCAAATTTTTCAAATGACAATATAATTGTTCAAATACAATTCATAGTGGTCTATACTTACCAGTTGAGAAAGCATTGAAAGTTCCTCAAAACATAGTGCGCCACATAGGGTATTGGGTATATAGGGGCTTGTTTTTGGGTTGTCCAAATCTCCATTTCCAAAATCCAGTGACCTGGAAAATTCCCAGAAGTCTCTGCAAAAAAAACAAAAAACAAAAAAAACAAGCCTTATGATGGCTTATGATGGTCTCCATAAGTGAATATAGACCACAATGCATTGCATTTGAACAATTTGTCTTTAAAAAAAATACTGAAATTGATCTATTAAATGTTTTTATTTTATTTTTAAATGTACTTTTTTAGTACTGTCTTTGTAGAATTTTTATATTTATTACGTTTTTGCTTCTGCAAATGGGAAACATCATATTTTGTGTTTAACGATGGTAGAGAGCGTGTGTCTAAATCGTGTTAAAATCCAGGGCACTAGATAGTCCTGTACTGTGGTCCTTTAGTGGTTTGAGAGGATTGAGAGAATTTGGACACAACCATTGACCGTATAAGAAAACTGTCTCCTTGCATTTCAAAACAGGAAGTACACGCAGACTAAAACATGCCAAAATCCCATAAACTTCTATAGAGACATAAACAGCTGTTACTCAATCATTATATTTGTCAGAATAACAATTCTTGCTCTGATACCTTTTTTAATACGTTGTTAATAATCCTATCTATTTTTGACGGCAGCTCCTCCCACACCAAGTGGGAGTGTCAGGTAGATTGATAGATTAGATTTATTTATTTAAAGAGTTCTACAGAGGCATCATGTCTCCATGTCTGGGTTCATGAGATCATTCAGAGACACTCCCAGTACAGTGAGTTTCACCATCTACTGTAGGAGCTGTGTCTGAATGACAGTTGCTTTCAGCGGTACTTCCGTCTCTCTAGTTTGAAGACTTGTTATCCCACATTAGAAAAATATGATAAAAAAAATATATAAAAACAAGAATGCTTTTTTTTAGAGGAACTTATTTTACTATTGTCTCCAGAAAAAATATCGTAGAGTTCAGAAGGAGAACAAATGACAAAAATCAGACTCTCATCCATGTTGGTTTTGGACTCCACCCACTGATCACATCATCAATGCATCACGGGCCAAAGCTGAGTTCCTGATTGGTTGATGTAATGGAAATTTTTTTTGGCCAAAATCCAGGTGTTTGAACTCTGGAAGCATTGCGCTGCGCTCTACAGTGACGCCCATCGGTTGCGGTTGTGCTAGCTTTAGCATTGCTCCTATACGTGTCTTGCCTTCAGTTGTCAAAAATATACCGGGTTGCTCAACTTTCTGGTGGACTTGGAAGTTAGAGAACAGTTGTTGAGTCCAATTGGGATTGACTCCAGAAAACTCTGTCCTGGTGATGGATTTACATTGAATGTTTCACTCGGAATAGTTTTTTTAATATGTTAGCGTTTATTAACTATGATGATCAGACACGGGTCCCCTTCAGACCTGCAAACCCTCAGCTTTACTGGCAGCCCCACTACGGTTCTGGACCTGGTTTTTAGAAGATAGAAAGTAAACAGAAAACAGTGGACGATTTGTTTACTGACACACAAGGTTTGTCAGCAAACAGATTAATAATATAAGAGGAAGTAGATGGCTGAACATAAAAATCCCTAGAAAGTCAGTTAGGTTGTAGAAAAAAATTTTAATAGAAAGAGACAGAAGATATATGAATAACATATTTTATTGATATTTATACCAAGAGGCAGTGGATGCAGTTTATTTTTCACATCAGTCTGTCTAATGGTTTGTGCTACATACTACATACCAACTTTATGAATATAGTTAAAACAGAGAAGCTGAAATTCCAAACCAATTAAAAGATCAATCAGAAGAGACCCATCATTAGAATATTACCCACAATTCTTAGAGTTCAAATAAGAAAGCATTTCAGTTCATGCACATTTTAGCCTTTTAAAGCAACTATTTTCTCTACTTCTTTGAAGAACCACTCCAATAAAACTCATATTTTTGGTGTATGTAGTTGGTTCTTTTAGCATCTTTCTCATGATATAAAAGCAGTATAAAATAATTTAAGATTAAAACTGCATGCATGTGTATTTTGTAATTCAAATTGTGCGTAATCAAGAGCAGACGGATCCTGGGGGTTTGAAAAAGCTCAGGTTTGTAATCCAGCAGCTGTCATGGGGGGGTCAAAGTCTCCTTGCTCTGCTACAATTCTAAATTATCCACTTGCAGACAAATAGATCCATTAACATCTTTATTTTCCTCTACTGAACTGCAATCTGGCTCTAAACTGCACGACTGTCTTCATAAAACCTGCTTTAAGACCAGAGGAGATCTCTCCTTTCAAGCCGTTGCTCCTCGTCTTTGGAACTCCCTTCATTTGTCACTGCGTCAGATTCACTCCACTTAGTGTTTTAAATTCCCAGATCAAGAAATTTTTATTTAGGAGAGATTTAAGTTGATTGTTTATTATGTTTTAAACTTTTATTTAATTAATGGATTTTGTTACCTTTTGTGTTTTTATTTAATTTTATGCTTTTGTAAAGCACTTTGTGATTTTATCTATGAAAAGCATAGAAATAAAGATATTCTATTCTATTTTATTCTATTCTATTCTATTGTACTCTATTCTATTCTATTTCACTTTTTACTTTACTTTATTTCATTCTACTTAACTTTATTCTGTTCTATTTCATTTTACTTTTATTTTACTTTACTTTCCTTTACTTTGCTCTACTCAACTCTATTCTACTTAACTTTACTTTACTCTGCTTTATTTTATTCTTTTCTATTATTCCATTCTACTCTACTCTGCTCTACTCTACTCTACTTTTCTTTCATTTACTCTGCTTTATTTTATTCTTCACTATTTTATTCCACTCTACTCTACTCTACTCTACTCTACTCTACTCTACTCTGCTCTGCTCTGCTCTGCTCTGCTCTACTCTACTCTACTCTACTCTACTCTACTCTACTCTACTTTACTTTACTTTATTTTACTCTATTCTATTATCTTAAATAAGCTAGCGGTAGAGAGGGTAAACAAAGGAATGCTGGGAAATTAGCCAAAGACTAACTTGTGTGCAAACAGAACTCAGGTGACTTCCTAATGAAGTCCTGCTGCTCTGCAGAAACAATCTGAAGAGAAGACACTGGATGTTTTCATTTTTGCTGAAGACAGTATAGTCATGATTAAAAGATCACTAGGATCAATTTTACAACACAAAAACACATAGTTGGAGTTAAACTTTTGTTTTTTTTTTTGCTTTTTTGAGATGCAAATCATTTTTTTTAAATGTACAAAAACTGTAAAATGCTTTCATGTTTTATCTGTAGTATTTAAGTCCTTCCGTTTTCACTGTTAATGTTCTGAAACGACCAACAGTCCAGGAAGAACCGAAATGGAATTCAGTGGCACCGTTAGTTCAGCTCAGAAGACTCAGGTCCTGCTTTCCTGATTTTTGATCAGGTGAAGTAATCTCTGACGAGTACAAACTTCTTTTATCTTCATCAGAAGTAATTATGGTTTTTGAATCCAGGAAAAATTGATCTGATGAAATCACTTTCCTCAAACAGACTTTGTCAGGGTTGAATATTGACTTTGTTTTTCCCAAAAAGGTTTACTCAGAACAGCAGCCCATACTATTACCTGCACGGGACGCCATGAACGGCTTCCATTACTGTAATTACAGACTGTTAGAGGTTTTTCCGGGGATTTGCCGGGATGATCGGTTCCGGGATGAATCACTTTTTCTTTCTTTTTAGTCATTCATTTTTTCTTGGAAGGTGCAGATGTATAGAAGAAAAGAAAAACACACATCAGACTTATTTTGTTCTTCAAAAATACAACATGTTACAGCTTTTCTAACTCGATATAAATCCACATTTGAAAAAGGTTCAGTAAAGACTAAAGTTAGGGGTAGCCTCGACCAAAAGGGATGGTTTAAAGGAAAGTGTTGATGTCTGCAGAAGACTTTTTATTCCGAAACCTTTTCAAAACATTGTGAGAAGTTAGAGACTAGAAAGGATTGTCAATGCTTTACACTTTAGTTAAATATGTCTATTTCTTTTAGAAAAAAACAGAACAATGGTGATTCTGCAAAGCACTTTTAAGAAATCATGTTTGTAAAAACGTATGCTGTTATTTGCACAGAATAAAAAAAACAGTTCCTTAAAATAAACAATTTGTTTCTATGGGTTAAAAAAAAAGAAAACAACAGAAAATCTTTCTATTTTTAGACAATTTTACAGATAAATTTGATTTATAGGATCTTTATTTATTTTTTAATTTGTCTCTAAGCCACTAATATATTCTAGAAAAATACATTACTATTATTCAAACACCACCATAATATTAAAAAAAACATATTTTTCCATGTTTTTTTGTCTTTATCTGTGCTGATTGTAAATACAGAACCTTTTAAAGTTATAACTTTATACATTTTTTAAATATATTTTGTTTATTCTAGAGAAAAACAATTCAAGTCTGAAGAAATTTTAATTTAATTTATTTGAATTAAAATTAGTACGACAAGAGTTTGTCAAATGTTTTTAACTTGTTTAGATATTTTTTTTAACCACATTTGGTTTAAAATAATGAACTTATTTATGACATTTTTGGCTCAAGAGTTTCTTTTGTCATTAGAACTGATAGTTCTGAATCCATCCTCACACCATCACACTTCCACTTCCATGTTTCTATTAGGTTTTTTTCATAAAATGCTTCTAGTTTGACTCCAGATGTTTAGGAAAGTTCTCCTTCTAGAAAGTCCCTCTTGTATCTCATAAGAACATCTGTCTGAGAGCTCTGAGGCTGATCCAGATGTTTCTTTGTGTTCTCGGTGTTTCACCTTTTGTCTAAAAGTCTCTTCCTGGTTTCTGGATCATGAACTCTGACCTTAAACTGAGTCTGGTGGAGTCTGGCCGTCTTTCCATTGCCTCCTGCTTCTCTCATAATCTCTTAAATGAGTCCTAGGAAGGAGTGAGTGATTTAATTTGATTTTATATTTTCATAAATGTTGGGAAAGTTTAACATTGACCAATATATTCTGATATATTAGCAATTTCTTCAATCTTGGTATCAAAACATTCAGCTTGTTCACGACATTTCTGCTTGTGGTATTTGTATATTTTATGTTTTTAAGGTTTTACACAATTTATACAATTTTTTAGCCCATGTTAAGTCAATGGCAAACTTATCAAATTCTTTTTGCACTTGCAATTTATGCAATTTTGGTCTCAGAAATGTTCAGCACATTCCGGACATTCATGCTAGTACTTTTGACATTCATGTCTTTTACGCAGTTTAAGGTTTTACGCTATTTATTTCAATTTTTTCTCAAAAGTTTTTGTGTACTTTAAAACCAATGTAATGTTGGTATCAAAATGCTCAGGATATTAATGCTACAGACTTTTTTAAGGCTAATTTTGAACTTATAATATTTTAGCTACATGCTCACAATTTTCACTAATTTGGCATTTACTGAGGCTTTCTTCTTTTTCTGTTTTGGAGTTAAGCTAATATTTTAGAAACATGCTAACGTTTTTGGCTCGTTTAACATTTTTGAGGGGTTTTTTTTAGGATAATTTTGAGTTTAGCCAATATTTTGCTAGATTGCTAGATTTTTGTGGATAATTTAACTTCTAATAAGGTCTTATTCATTGAAATACTTAAGCAACTTTAGCATTATGCAAATAGCATTACAATTTTTTGCAAATCCCTTCAACATTTAAAGCAAATTACTTTATCATCTTCAGCAACCACATTTAGCAAAAAAACATTCACTAGCATTGTTGTAGGTAATGTGACTTTTGTAGTTTTTGTTGTTTTTTGATATAATATTTGTTTCTTAGTTTAATTTATTTCTTCTGTTTTCCAAAGCAAGAAGATAAGGACACGTCTACAACTTGGATTACTCGAACATACAGGTTTACTCTTCGAGAAAGACTAATGATATTATTGATTTTTGTAGAGTTTGTTTTAACATTTACAAGTACTTGTGGTTATTTATGATGAGTTAGTGAGAAACTGATCATTTTTTGGGGGACATTTTCTTGCACTTTGTTGACGGTGTCTGTCTGCAGCTTCACATAAAGGAAAATTCTAGCTTTAACTTGTTTTTTGCATCTATAAAAACAAAAATAAACAAAATATACAAGTCAATAAAACTAATTTCAACACTGTTATGTCATATTGTGGCTTTTCAAGTTTTTATAGCAGGTAATTCTATAGTTTTCTTGAGCAGATGAGGTTAGTAGTTCTTTGCTTTTATAGTTATTAATAAATTAGAGTAAATTAGTCCCGCATTTAATTTTTTATTTGAATTTGATACGCTTCTATATCTTTGTCTCTGTTGTGATAAACCTTTTTTACCCCTTGATGGCTGAATTTATTTCCAGCTATGAAAAAAAATATTTTTCCTTTCAAGTAGAAGCTAAATTAAGGTCATGTTTGAGCTGATGTGTTTTAACGCATATTTACAACTATAGGTAACAAAGGTGAGTTATTGAAAATGTAGAAAGTGGAACAAAAGTTTGTCTTTTTATCACTTCAAATTAAAATTATTTGGTAATGTTTGACCTTTTTCCTTGTTCAAATAAAGTCAATTCTTCTTAATATTTACAGTTACTATAATTCAAACCAGTGAGCTGATAATACTGTACATTTACCTGAGCAAAATTGAAACCAAGACTTCTTTGTTTTATCCTATTTTTTTACTGTTTCATTTATTTATTTATTAGTGTTCTTATGAATGAGCTCAGCTGATGGAAATTTGTGCTGCAGTTTATCATGATTAGTGGAACAGCAGCTGAATAAAACAGCTCCAGTCTCCAGAAGAAATCTAAAAGAAAGCAAAAGTTTCACAATATATTTATGTTTTTATTTTGGAAAAACTTTACAGACTCTTTCAAATCCTTCCAAATAAGATGTTTTAGGTTTTAAAAGTCCTACATACATTTTCTGCAGTTTTCTGGATTTTTTACTGTTAATTTCCTCTATTTTGGTTTTATTTTATTTTATTTTTTTAAATTCACTGGAAGAGGACTACACTGCACTTCATTTCGTTGTAAAATGTACAAAAAATCAAGTTACTCAAGTTCATTTTCCCTCCACAGATTATTCTGATGAGAGGAAAAAAGGAGAAAAGATAATGTGATGTTTGAACAGTTTTGTTTTTGTCAGTTTAATTCTAATTCTAATTCTAAAACTAAAAATGTTTGGAGCTAAATTTAAAACAAAAGCGCCCAGCAAAGCCGTTGAAAATGCATGAATGTTCTTAGCTGAAAAAGTTTGTTACAACTTTTTTTTTTTTTTTTTGCAGAAATTCACAACTTTAACTTTATTTGACATTGTAGGAACTATGTGGGAAGAGGAACTCTGTTTCTTTACAGGAGCTTTATTTCCAACGTGGCTTTTTCTGAAACACATAGTTTGAATTAATGAATGAACTGGATGCTTGATAGGAACCTTTTATTTATTTATTTATTTTTTTGCCCCATAAGGGTTGGAAAAACCCCTAAAGGCAGCTTCTCCTCTGCTGTTGGAGGCGTACAGCATCCTTGCATAAACTCTAATAAATAATCACCAAAAAAATATTTTTATTTCTTCACAAAGGGGAAAGAATTTGTTTTTAGAAAACAGTTCAGAACATTTAGCTCAGAGCTACAAGATTGCTGCAGATCTTTTTTCTGTTTTTACTCAAACTTCGCTGCTGCAACATCCCTGAAAGTGCAGAAACACTGAATGACCTGATAATTCAGCCGTTTATTTAGTCATTCCAAACCAAAACTTTTGGCTCTTTGAGAGAAGCTCAGAGGATTGAGTGGTGGTCATTCCAGGAGGTCATTGCAGTTCTGAGATCAAAGTTCTGACAATGATTTTGTTTTTGATGGAGACACAAATACTTTATTAATACAAAGTTAACTGCTGTTAAGTATCAAACACATCAGGAAAATCCTGACCGAGCGTTTCTATCTGGACCTGATCTTCTGTTTACTTGACTCTACTTTGTCTTTGACTGTGTTTGTTTGCCGCCTGCCCTGACCCTCACCTGGACCCAGACTACTCTAGTTTGATCTCTGATACTTCTAAGCTGGCGTCGGATCCCTGCCTGTCCAACTGTGGACTACTTGTTATCCTGTCCGTGCTATTAAACCTGCTGCATGTGGAACCAGCTGTCCGACTGTTAGTGACAGTCCTTGAAAATTACTATTTAGAAAACAAATGGACTAAAATTAATTACAAGACAGAACGCTTTAAAAATAGATCAAAAGATGATCGAAGTAGGACTTTTATGACCCAGAAGGAAAAGTAACTGAATCAGAAAATTAATTTCATGAAGGTGAAAAGAAGTAAACAAGACAATCAGGATAACTTTATTAACAAAAACAAAACCCACAACATCCTCAGAGGAAAGCTGGAAAAAGCTTACATAAATGTTACCATAAATCAAACCAATAAAAATGTTAAATGATTTTTTGGCAGAATCTTAAAAAAAGCAAACTAAACGTGATAAAAATGTAAAACTTTTGACACTAAAATAAACGGACCCCTGTCATTTGAGTTTTCCCGCCTCGAGGTGTCTTCTCAGCTCCTTCCACTAATCAGGACTTCCATCAGGGTTTATAGAAAGATGCTGAAAACATGATACAAAGTAAAGCATCTTCACAAACGATTAATTTAGTAGTCGACTATTCACAGATTATTTTTTAACAATTAGTCGACTAATCGGGTCATGTACAAAATGGATGTAAAACAAACATCTTAACCCTCATTAGCTTTAAACTAACTAAAAGCTAGTTATATTCTAGCATTACCTGTGATAATGCTAGTGTGAATGCTGTAAGCTGATTTGGTAGCTGTAGATGGTAGTGCTGATAGTTGAAGATGCTGAAATGATCTTACTGCTGAGCTGCTCTCTCCTTACATTCCAGCCCGGCGCCTCAGGTCAGCTGATCAGCTTCTCCAAGAAAATGTTGGGGGGAAACGACCCTTTCTGTCTGTGCTCCCAAGCTTTGGAACGCTTTGCTGTTAAAAAAGCGTCTTCCCTGTCCATTTTTAAAACTAGACTCATTTTTATAGCCGAGCTTTTACTCACCAATGAGATGCTCTGATTTTACATTCAAGTTTTATTATTTGTTTTTACCCTCAGAGTTTTCTTTTATCATGTTCTTACCTTCATGCTGTCTTTTATTTGTTTTCATCTTTTATTCACTTATTTATTAAATTTGTTCTACTATGTTTTCAGCTTCTAATGTTCAGCGCTTTGTTTCAATTTCAAATTGTGTTTAAGCACTTTATAAATAAAGCTGATGATGAGGAGGAAATTGATAGCTGAAAACGCTAACAGCCTAAAACAGCCTAAAAAACTAATACAAATAATAATAAGTTAGCCAAAACAGCTAGAATGTAACTGAAATATTAGCTACTCTCCAAAATAGCTTAAAAAACAACCAAAAAAGCCTAAATTAGCCCAAAATAGCTAACATGTAGCTGAAATATCGGCTAATCTACAAAAATAGCATAAAAAGCTTAATAAATGCCAAAATAGTCCAAAAAGCTAGAATAATGCTATTCTAACTTTCAACTTTACTACACTCTAACTTGATATAGTCAAAAGTAACGACTAATCGACTATTAAATTAGTCATCAACTATTTTAATAGTCGATTAGTCGTGGATTGGTTGACTAATCGTGGCAGCTCTAACTGCGATAGCTGGACTCTTTATTCCTTTTTCAAGTTTTAGTTAGGGGGCTGCACGGTGGCGCAGTGGTTAGCGCTCTTGCCTCACAGCGAGAAGGCCCCGGTTCGAATCCCGGCTGGGACCTTTCTGTGTGGAGTTTGCATGTTCTCCCCGTGCATGCGTGGGTTTTCACCGGGGACTCCGGCTTCCTCCCACCGTCCAAAAACATGCTTCATAGGTGAATTGGTGACTCTAAATTGTCCCTAGGTGTGACTGTGTGAGTGACTGGGTGTGTGATTGAGGCCCTGAGACAGACTGGCGACCTGTCCAGGGTGAACCCCGCCTTCGCCCATCAGTAGCCGGGATAGGCTCCGGCACCCCCGCGACCCCGAAAGGGAAGAAGCGGTCAAGAAGATGAATGAAAAAAGTTTTAGTTAGTTTTTGTGTGCTTCTCTTTTGTGTCAGGGAAGTGCACAACTTTGTTAACATCCATTTGTGTCATTCGAATGTGGTCGTTCTTCTGTCCTCTGAGCGTTTTTGATACATCAGAAATCCTCCCAGATGATCCCCACGTCTTGAGTGGCGGCTCCTGTTTCCACCAGCAGATAAAGGAGTGGATTTGGGTGACGTGAGGAATGAAAGTGATGTTTGAACAGGCCGAACGTGTGCTGGTCTGTAGGTGTGCGCTCGGCCCGCTCAGCAGTCGTGGGCAGCTTTTACTGCAGGCTTTTCTGCATTCGGAGGTGACTTGCCGGTCCCTCCTCCACCGGTTTCTACTTTGGTTTGCACTGATGTAGGCCAGCTCCGTCTATTTTCTCGCAGTCATTTTGTAGGTGTACTTTTGGAATGAGGCCATCCGAATGCATCATGCTTAAGTCCTGGAGCATCACGTCACTCTCTGTGGGCCTGGGCCTGATTTTACCAGCATTTTTAATCAGACCAACTGTTTCAGCTGCAAACTTTGCTGTGCTAAGAGGCTTAAACTAAGAAGAGACGAGGAAAAAAGTGTCTAATATGAATAACACTGTAGTCAAACATTGTGGCTCCTTTTTTTTCAAGAGAAAATTAGAATCATTGCAGTTTTTCTGTCCCAAATCCCATTTAGTGTTCAGTCTTAGTGATCTGTCAGGATTAAAAAGCAAGAAAAAAGTGAAAAACAAAGCAAAAAGTTAATATTTTTAATGTTTAAATCCAGTTTGATTCAGATGATGTTGGTGAGATTAAATGCACTTATATATGTGAAACAGATTATTTTAAGACATTTTTAATCCAATTTGTTATCCTGTGATTGTGGAGAGAAAAACTCACATCAGATACCTCAAAAATCGGCCCTAGGCTAATGTACGGTAAAAATACTTCATGTTTACGGTGGTAGTACTCTTTGAAGTTCTAAGTACAGGTATGATGATGTATTAAATTTAAACTTAGGAATGAGTCCCACCCAAAGTCTGTTAACTGGCGTAAAAATGAGACATTTTTATGGTATTTTAGATGCGTATTTCTCAAAAACTATACAGTAAAAATGCTTTGTATTTTCAGGAGTTGTACTCCTTGAAGTACAAAGTGGGTCTGTAAAGGAATGTTGATGTACTAAATTTACAGTCAAGATATATTCTCAGCTAAAGTCAGTTAACTGGTGTTATTTGTTGCGCCTTTTATGATAATTCATATGTGGATTTTAAAAAAATTATTAAAGTACTAAGTAGGTCTGTGAAGGATTTATAATGTACTAAATTGATTAGTGGGATTCATATTTTCATATATATTTATATCAGTGCTGAAAGATATTTTGTGATTGGAAATTGGATTTTCGCTCCTTCATCCGTCAGGCTCTTCAGCTAAAGGATTAGGGGGCGGGGCTGCTCACACCTTCCTGGCGGGCTCTTAAAAAAAGTGCGACCAAGAAAATAGTTTTGCACGTGATTCGAAAATTACATGCAAATAGACACTTTCTTTTTTTATATTTGAGTCAGTGAGGCCACAATCTTATCTTTAGTGAAAAATAATTCCTTATTTCAGATCCCGAACTCATTAGAGAGATCAGGAATAAACTTTCCATCAAACTCATTTTGACAGGTGACCTTTGACCCTATATACTCTTTATATATAAAATTGATATTAAATTGTTTCGTCATCTTGAAGGGCGGGGCACCTGTCAAAATGAGTTTGATGGATGGTGTAGGGTCAAAGGTCACCTGTCGAAATGAGTTTGATGGATGGTGTAGGACAGGGGTCTCAAACTCAAATCAGCCGGGGGCCGCTGGAGGCAGAATCTAGTTGAGGCCGGGCCGCATCAGGATTTTCATAAGAAAAT
>NC_050520.1:1809175-1813064 GCF_002922805.2 Oryzias melastigma
TCCCCGCGCGGGAAATCGCGTTTGGTGCTACATGGCTCCTCCTCCGCCCAGCTGATTGGAGGAAGGAATGAATGATAGACAGAGGCACAGGACAGACCGCCGATGTCCCGCCCTCCAGAGTCATATACCTCACTGTGATTGGTTCATTCAGCTCTGCACATAACAACTGTTATTCATATCAGCCTTGCGGGCCGCACTAACAGTAATCTTTCATATGAAGACGCGGGCCGCAAATCATCATCCTGCGGGCCGCAAATGGCCCGCGGGCCGCGAGTTTGAGACCCCTGGTGTAGGATCAAAGGTCACCTGTCAAAATGAGTTTGATGGATGATGTAGGATCAAAGGTCACCTGTCAAAATGAGTTTGATGGATGGTGTAGGGTCAAAGGTCACCTGTCAAAATGAGTTTGATGGATGATGTAGGATCAAAGGTCACCTGTCAAAATGAGTTTGATGGATGATGTAGGATCAAAGGTCAGCTGTCAAAATGAGTTTGATGGATGATGTAGGATCAAAGGTCACCTGTCAAAATGAGTTTGATGGATGGTGTATTCCTTCTCTCTCTCTCATTTGATTTAATCCTGTTTTAATCCCAGAAACTAATGGACAGAAGCTGCACAATTCATTAAAATTTGCAAAAAATATTTTGCATTTTTTTATATAGTTTATTTTAGTATACTGTACTTTGTATTACCAGGTATAAAAAGTGCTATTTAAATAAAGACTGATGGAGGAGCTCCATCCTTTTGAAAGATAATTCCAGTTTATTCCTCCTTGAAGGAGAAACAAGTGAATAATGTGATGGTTAAGTGATTTTTTTTTATTTTTATTTTTTACATCAAATACGAGTGTAGATGTCACTATAGGTGGAAAATGTCCTGCAACATTTTCATACTTTTTTAATGTCAAAAGGAGACATGAACGCCTCCTCTTAGAAAAAAAGGGTTTAAATATTCCAATATTGGAGCATCTTTTTCACAAATGATGATCATTAAGGAAAAGTTCCCTCAAAAACTTTATTTTAAACTTTCCTGTCTGATCTGGACTAAAACTGTGAGCCAATAAACTCCACGACTTCATCATTTAATAACACCGACTTAAATATTTTTGCTGCAACACGAACCCATCGTTCAGAAAATCATCTTCAGCTGTGGGAAAAGAAGTGTGTCAGAACCATTCATCTGGACTTATAATTCCCTCTTATTGAAATGTTTCATTTTCAAGAAAATAAAACGGTTTTAAATGTTGCTTCAAACCACGATGGCACACAGGACAAGCTAGACCAGAGGTTGCAGCAACTTTTGTGCACAACATTTTAAATGTATATATTTTTTCAATTGATTGGTCTAAATGTCACTTTAAGTTTATGCAGCAGCTTCTTTTAATCCTAATTTGACTTCTCCTGATGCAACCGTTCCTTCAACCCGTCACTGCAACCATCTTTTAAGAGGCTTCTTCATCTGTGAGGCGTTCAATGACCCGCGCGGACCCTGGAAAATAGAAAAAACTGAGGACTTTCTCTTGTAATCTTCCTTTAGAGTTTGTTCAACTTCAGCTGCAGACGATTCCGTCCAATAACTTTTATTATTCTTTACTTTTTTCTGTGCTGAAGCTTCATTTTTTTGTCTTAATTAAATAAAATTTTCAGCCAAACACATGCTGGAAAGTGTGTTTGTTTTTTTTTAAATAAATCTATAATTTTTAAGCCAAACAAGAACACTAGAATATTTTCTACATCAATTAGTTTGATTTAATCTAGAAATCAGTCATCGCTCTGAATTAAGACATTAATACATCAATGTGTTTTGTAGAATTGATTTTTTAGCTTTGGGGTTATTTTTTAGCTGAATATTTCTTGTGGAGTTGAGTTTGAACAAACCGTCAAGAGTCTGGGTCGTTTGAGACTCTTAATCTGGAGATTAAAGATGGAGATCAGGTGAGAAAGAAACCAAAACAAAACAATTGGATTCAGTTTCTCATGTTTCCAGCCTCGTCATGCTGTTGCTGCTTCTGTTTTCCGGATTTCTCTGTGGAAAAAAGGAATAAACCGATGTTTTTTTTAAATTTGGATTTCTCCTTCTGTCTTTCAGGGGAAGTTGGTGAAGTACTTCAGCCGCCAGCTGTCCTGCAAGTGCAAAGTGGCCTTAGAGGAGCGCAGCGCCGAGCTGGAGGACTTCCCTCGCCTTGAGCTCTGGTTCCGCATCGTCAACCTGAGGAAGGAGGTCATAGAGGTGAATAAAAGATGACCAGACCACGACTTACAGCTGCTGCAGTCAGAAAATATAACATAACTATAAAGGGATGATAGAAATTAATATTTCAAATGAGTTTTAAAACAAGCTAATATGTTCCACTTAATTGCGAAGCAATTTTTAGAAAAGTTAATAAACTTTTTAACAAATAACGATTTAACAGGGGAAAGTAAATGTGTCAGAAGAAATACTTGATATATATTTGTTTACAGATAAATTATTAGCAACTAAATGAAATGTAAAAAAATTTGTTCAAATGAACTCAAATTAATCTTGTTATGGATCATAAAATAAGATATTTCAGCAAAGTCTGAAAACTTTAAATTTCAGACCACGTCCTGCAGGAATAAAAGAATCCACTAGATGGCAGCAGAACTACACAAATACAATGAATAGAAAAAGATGGACAATAAATAAAACCATTTATCCCCAATGTTGTTACTCTAATTCTTAATAGTAGTTGTTTTAAATTGTACAAAGATGATGCATTCTGGGATTTCTTTTTGTATTTGTTAATTTTTAAAATCTATTTTACTATTTTTATTAACAATTTGACTTCTTTGATTTATTTTTATGTTGTTGTGCTGTGTTAAAAAATGAACTTCATGTTCATTAAACAGACAATTTAGTTAATCGCCCTAAAATTTTAAATACACACACACATATATATACATATATATATATATATAAACTTTCAAGTTTAGGAGAAAAAAATGCATTTTGTGATTTTTTTTTTGTGTTTATACATTCTTAAAATATTTTTTATTTTATGTTTATTTAAATAAAATGTTATTTTATTTGTATATTATTTCTGCTGTGATGAAAAACGATCTTCTGTTCATTAAACAGACAATTAAGTTTATCTCCCTTAAGTTCATCTATTTCAAAACCAATAAATATTCTTTTATAAAAAAAAACAAACTTTCAAGTTTCAGACAAAAATAAAATAGTGATTTTTATATTTAACATTCTATTGAGTTTATGACGAACAGTACAAGGAAATGTAATACAATTCTTTGCAGTATGAATGATGACATTGACAATCTTAACAGTTTATTATAGATCAGAAAATGAAAGGAAACATTTATCAGTGAAAAAGATTTGATAAAAACTTTTATCTTTTTTTTAATACTTTTTCCAAAAGTGTCTTCAGATGTTTTTCTCATGTTGGTTTTTGTTTTGCTGTCAGGGTTTTATGGTTGAGAAAAACCTAAATAGTGGAAAAGAAACTTTACTGAAACTCAGTTTAACAAAAAAAAACTTAAACTATGTTTAAAAAACATAAAAATAAAAAATACAAACATAAGTATAAAACCAGATCAACCAGAACACTGAATATGACCGAACACCTGGGATTGATTCCTAATTAGGTTGATTGGTAAATTTAAATCATGTGGGGTTTTTTTTTTAGCGGGTGGGGCAGAACCTGCAACAGAACCTAGCACAAAGTGTGACTGCAGTCAGGAAGCCTGAACCCAGAGGTCCTGTGTGTTCTGCAGGACATGGGTCCGGGTGAGGTGACTCTGGAGGGCCTGCTGGACATGAGCGAAGAGCAGGTGTGTCAGCTGCTGCAGAAGTTCGGCGCCAGCGAAGAGGAGTGTGCGCGGCTCAACGCCTCGCTGTCCTGCCTCAGAAAGG
>NC_050520.1:1814164-1815342 GCF_002922805.2 Oryzias melastigma
ACAGAACCAAGCACAAAGTGTGACTGCAGTCAGGAAACCTGAACCCAGAGGTCCTGTGTGTTCTGCAGGACATGGGTCCGGGTGAGGTGACTCTGGAGGGCCTGCTGGACATGAGCGAGGAGCAGGTGTGTCAGCTGCTGCAGAAGTTCGGCGCCAGCGAAGAGGAGTGTGCGCGGCTCAACGCCTCGCTGTCCTGCCTCAGAAAGGCCCAGCAGCTCGGTGAGACTCGGCCCGAACGGTCCACTTTTGTGAGATAAACGCACACTTGTGGAACAAACAAAAAACACTCCCAGAACAAATTCACACTTCAGGAACAAACACAAAAAAATGTACTTAAACTATAAAGAAATAGATTGATTATTTATTTATATATATATATTTTTTAATAAAACCATTATTTATCCAGGCAAGGCAGATTAAGAATGTAATTTATATTTACAACTGTGGCCTGCATGGCAAAAGACAAGATCTTTTGAGAAAAAATAAATTAAATAAATGAATGTAAGCAGAAAAAAAAAATTAAAATATAAAACCCTGAAAACATTGCACTGTGTAACAGCAGGATTTATCCTTAAAACTGTCATCAAGATGGGTTTTTAAATCTGTTTGTGAATAAAGAATTGTGTCGTCAGCGTAGAGATGAATGAGAGAATCTCTCACAGAATCACCTGTTATTAATATATATGGAAAAAAGAGTGGGTCCAATGATAGAACCCTGAGGTACGCCAGTAGTGACGTGAAGGATGTGAGAAAGAAGTTGTTCTGATTTAACCAACACATTCCCACTCCCAACTCGTCACACATTGACGTTTGGTTAAAGGGTAACCAAACGGGAGCCTGACTCCGCCCACAGCCCAAATGAGAAAATCCAGTCAGAGGGGCGGAGCTGGGAACAGGACTGTTATCATTACTGTGGCTGCAGATCATAGCGTGGGACTTCTGAAATGACGTGGGACTGAAATGGTTTGACCAATCATGAAATTCATACCAGATGGTGACTAGAATTTCTTTTTTTACTTCAATTTTTAGAAAAAATATTTTTTTAAGTTACTATCTGGTGTGCACCAGTTACAAACCCAATTAAATTTTTATTGAGCCTCTTTGTATATTTTGAATTTTTTTTTTTCTTCAATGTCCCTTTAGAGGCTATGTACCAAGGGAATAAGCAGCAGAAAATA
>NC_050520.1:1815509-1824940 GCF_002922805.2 Oryzias melastigma
ATGATGAGTTCTGTGCAGCATCGATGCCGTCTCCTCATTTGGATCGCCAGATTGACGTCTGGTCAATGTCAACAGCCCCGTAAAGGCCCAGACTGCTACCGTACGAGTGGCAGTAGGACGGCAGCACGGGGGCAGGAGGGTGGCAATCTGAAATCAGCGGATCATCAGATGATTTTAGGGACGTTGAAGACTCTCGTATTAGTTAATGACCCCAATGCTGCCCTCCTGTCATCCTGTCACTCACCTGCCACCTCCAAATGTGCAAATCTGTCAAAAAAATCATCAGATCGCCGTAAAATTTTAACCTTTTTCTACTTGAATCTTCCACATAAAAATTCGACTGCTGCATCCTGATTACAAATACCGCCGCTGCGCGGCCGCCTGACGATTTTGCCGAAAAAGTAGCATTTAGATCGGTGGCTGCGGCATTTCGGGATATGTGACCGTAGTCTTAGGGGTCACATGGTTGCCTGAGCCAACCCAACTATTGTTTGGCTGAAGACATGGTACACGCCAAACAGGCTGCCTACTAATCAGCTCAGTGACCTGGTGGTAGAGTGTCGCCCTGAGACTGGAAGGTCGTGAGTTCAAATCCCGGCAGAGTCATAACAAAGACTCTAAAAATGGGACCCAGTCCAACCCCAAAGGGTTCCTGAGCGCAGCTGTGTCTACAGCTCACCCCTCCCTCAGGGGATGGGTCAAATTTCACACACCTTGTTGCATGACAATTGATGGGACTTTTATATTTTAACTGTTGCAGGGCTTATTAGAACAGTCCTTCTTTAAAAGGTTAAAGTGGGGGAGCGGTCGACCTCTGATTGGAAGATCGCAGGTTCGGTTCCCGCCTTGGCCCTCACGTTGGAGTGTCCTTGGGCAAGACACTAATCATTGAGCCCAGAGTAAAGTAGAAAGGGTCAACATATGTACACATATTTACCAAAACATAAAGTTCTTATGAAGACAATCTGAGGATTATATACTGTTATGATAGGCTTATTTTGATTTGATCTTATGAAGCTTCAACATTTTAGGAATATTTTGCTAACACAATAATGGCAACAAAACAAAACTTTGAGGCTTTTGGGCAAAACTTGCACTCCAAATAAAATAAAATGAATTTACCAATAAAAGAGGAATTAAAAAAGAGGCAGAATCTGGATGTCATAATTCAAGCCTTAGATGTTCTGATGGAAACAGAAAATACTTGAAATTCTATAAAACTATTCTGTATATGGATTAAAAAATAAAACTTTCATTGCAAAAATGTTTATGTAAATACACAATTGAGTTTTTTGGACTAAAAATATTGTATGGGTTGAAACAGACACATTTAACAGAATTATCGGGTAGTTATATTTGTTAGTATTAGTATAAAGAAGAGCATTTCTTTTCATGACTTGATTGTTGCAGAGTCTAGACTTTCTGCAAGGGTAGCAAAATAAAAAATTAAATGTCTGAGGCTATTTAATTATATTATCTTATGGAACAATGGTCATTTTTAACAGAAGAAAGTGAAAGGATTAAAAAAATTAGATGTACTTTTTTTTACTTTTTATTGTTTATTTTATATCTAATTTATTAGATTTTAAATTTTATTAAAAATATATTAAATATTTATTGTTGTTAGGTTTCATTTTACACTGGATATATGCTTATTTTATTATCATAACTTGTTTTTAAAGGTGTTAATTAAACTTCTGTTATTTGATTTTTTTAACTTAATGATATATAAAATGACAATTATTTTTCAGAAAATATTTTTCTTTTATTATCTATAATTTGGTTGCAAATGAAAAATATTTTTTGTACAAACTAGTTTTGCCATGTATGCAGTGTCTCGTTCCTCCACCAGATGGCAGTAGAAGAACAGATTTGACATAAATACCAAGGGAACCAGTAGGGGGCAGTCGAGTACCATTTAAAAACTGTGTTTGGTAACACTTCTTATTCCTTTTTCTCCATTAACAGATGTCCATTGAAATAAATTTCTCTGAATAAATATGTAATTAGTGGTTACTCATTTTATTAATAATTTTCCTGCCTTTGTAATGACTCAAGAAGGAGTTTTGTTCAGTTTTCTCCCCAAAAAAATCCTCTTTTTTTCAGTTTGAATTTAGAACAGTGTGGCATTTTACATAAAATAAGTTTTCAAATTATTTTTTAAGCATGTTCGCTTGAACATATGGTTAGAAAGGCCGCCAAAAACCTCTGTTTCTAACAGACATAAATAAGTACTGGCCTAATCTGCAGCGCCGGAGGAAATCTGAAGCACCAGAACCCAGATTAGGGAGAAACGGCAGCCAGCGGTGAGTCAGTGATCCTGATGTTGTTGAAGCAGTTCTAAAAATTCTCTGCTGCACGTCGACCAAATCTATTGAGACAGAGATGAAGCACAACTAATGCAACATCCATTTTAGACAGACGCTCGCAGAAATCCAGGTTTAAATTTTACATCAAATACAGCCAGACCAACCTGAAAGGTTTGGGGTTTAAGGAGGAAATGATGATGGATTCACAGTGAATTGCTGTGCTTGGTAGAGCGGCGGGGACAGACACTCGGGGTTAACCACAGATCCTTCCGAGACTTCGATGGCTGGGAGGCTCCGAAAACCCAATCGAGGCCACGCAACAGGAGAGCTCCTCTCTCCGTCTCCTGAGAGGTGTTTCCCTGCAGCAGTGACCTGAATGTGCAGTGTTTTACCGTGAGTCCTGACTCCTTGTGACTGAAACACTCTGGAGGATTTAGAGGTGTCCGTTCCGGTCACGTCTTCAAGCAAAGTTCTTGAATCAATCCAGACACAACTTTTGAGTCGACGAAAAGGGAAATATTTGACGACGATTCGTACTGATTCAAATGTTCGCCCGGCCCGACTTCTCCTCAGCAGAACGTGAACGACATGTTTTGAGTTTTTGACAGCCTGCAGCTTTTTTGGCGGCTTTTACGGATCAAAACATGACAGAAATGATCTGCAGAGAAGAAGGAAAACCTTTTCCTGGACAAACATCTTCAGCTTTAACTTTAATCAGTCAGGTTTATGTATAAAAGCAAAAGCAACATATAAAGTATAACACAATCAGATGAAACTCTAACAATAATGAATGAATTCTACTGTGAAGCTGCTGGTCTTGAATGTGTTTGGAGCAGTTGTGGTGCGTTCAGTGGCGGCGTGGAATCCTGTTTGTTGTTACCCCTACCAGATAAAACTGCTGGAACTGCTAGCTTTGGGGTTTGTCGACCTTTTTTGACGATGTCCAATTTTTCCGGAAAAGTCCATCTTAAAAATGGCTTTTGCATTAAATCGGCAACAAAATCAACTTCTCTACCTTCTTTTTATACTGTTAACTGAAAAACAACGAGTGATTCAAACAAAAATCATGCACAGCTACTGCCTACGGCCTGAAGTACTAAAGAAGTTAGCTTTTGGTAGCGCGACCTTTGACCATCCAATCAGAGGCGATTATCTTCCATCTTCACAAAAATATAGAGACTTAAACTCAAATTCTGATTGATAAACGTAATCCGTATATGGATATGGTTGAATCAACAGGGTTTTTTATGGAAAGCCGCCACAAACCGGACTGTGTGAGCGTAAGGCAGACTTTCATGAACCTAGCAACAAGTGAGGACTAAAATCTGATTGGTTAGAAACTTTAATGGGAAATAAACAGCCAGGACTGTGAGAGAAGCTGACAGAACAGCTGCAATGCTCTAAAATATATTTTGAAAAAAGTTATATATATTAAAACAACATGTCTCTGGTTTAGATACTACTTTTCAGATAATTTTAAGGCCCTGATGGTACGCTGCTGCTGAAGAGGTTGAGGAACTGTGGATTCACTGCCTTTAAAAAATGCAACGAAAGTGGGTTCAGTTCATCTAACCCCCACTAACTCAAACATTCTAAAACTACATTTTAAAACTGTAACTTTTAACATAATTATGAGCTAGATATATATAGCATTACCGGTGATAATACTAGTGTGAATGCTGTAAGGGGAATTTGGCTGCTGAAGATGTTAGTGCTGATGGCTGAAGATGCTGAAATTAATAACTAAAAACACTGAAGCTGATGACTGAAAATGCTGAAGCTGATAGCCAGCTAAAATTTTAGCTAAATGCCAAATTAGCCTAAAAAAACACATAGGTTAGTCAAAACAGCTACCATATAGTGGAAAAAAATAGCCAAACTTCAAAACAGCCTAAAAAAAGCCCAAATTAGCCAAAATAACTAGATGGTTTTTGACTATATTTTCAAGTTTGTTTTAAGTTGTCAAAAATTTGGCCAACAAGCACCACTTTTAAAAGCCCATTTATAGAGGTCAACAGACAAAAGTCGATTTATGGTTTGGTTACCCTTTAAGGTCGCTGACCTCTGGGAAAGTGAGTAGAGATGAAAGTCGTCCAGATGCTGTCAAGCTTCTGCTGCTCGTCATTTCGCTCTCAGAAAATTCTGAAGGTTCTGCATAATTATTTCTGGACTCGTTTGGGAATGGATAAAACCCAGTGAGCATCCACGAGCTGGAAACCTGTTGCTGCTCTATTCCATTGAATATTCATCACTAAAGAAAAAGTGAAATCGATTTATCATATCATGAAAACACGAAACCTTACAGGTCTGTTCTTTTTTTTATCATTTCTTGACTTTTTCCCGGCGTATTTCGGTGACTTCTCGTCCTCGTTCGTAGCTCGTCCTTCCGTCCCTCGCTTCTTCTGGCTCTCCAAAGCCGAGGTCTGGCCTCACAGAGCCACTAATGGGCTCTCTAACAGGGACACTTGCTTGAAATGTGTGAACGGGCCACACCACCGCCACCAGAGCGCTGAGAGGCACTTTGCAGCGTCCTTCTACTCAGACGGAGACGCAGCGCTGCATCCAAACATCCCAGTGACGCTGGTGAAGCTAACAGGGATGGAAATGTTACAAGTTTGTTGCTCCACAAAAAAACGACGAAGCTGGATTTTTATTTATTTATTTTTTGGCTTTGCGGTTCTCGAAGATGAGTCATGCAATGTCGAGGCAGCTGCAATATGCACACATTACGCCGGCCGGCCCTCCAGACGAGTCCTACAAACCATTTTCACACGGACGATATCTGGAATTGGAGTCCTTGTGCTGCTCGGGGTAATAGTGTTGATCTTTGCACGACAGGCCTCTTCTGTGCCGGCGCTCTCTGACAGCTGAAAGGAAGCCAGCAGCTTTGCATGCATATAAACACCTAATTGGCTTCAAATGCCATCCTAAAAAAGAGGGGAAGATATGAAAGGAGAGGGAAAGAAGGTGTGGGGGGTGGAGAGGGAATAATGAATTAGGAGAAATAAGTGACGACAGAAGGAGGTGAAGAAACCCTCAGATGCTACAGAAAAGAAACAACCGACTCATCCCAAACTCTTCCTGGGGGGTTAATGACTGTTAATGAATTAGTAAAGTCCAACTTTGAGTGCTTACAGGACAAGAAAATTCCCCTCCGTCGCTGCTTTTCCGGACGCAGTGGCTGCCCTTTTCACCAAATCCTGTTTACAATGGCAGCGAGACAGACCAGCTACGGTGGCATTTCACTGCCATTTACCCCACAGAAGCAACATATCTGAGGGTAATTAGTCTAATTATGAGGCTGTTATCGGCCGTGCTCAAAGCACGTTAAATTTCCCCCGTTAATGGAGGCGGGATTCGATCAGCGTGATGGAGGAGCTGTTGGCAGAACCTCGGCTGCATTGTTTGGGCTGAAACGTTCAGGTGAAAGGAGAGAACACGTCCGTCTGTGGAGAGATGACAAAAGCCGCTTGAAAATATGTTTACGGTCTGGATTTCTTTAAGAAAACTCAAACCGGACTTTGAGTGAGCTCTTTGTTGTCGTTCAGTGGATCAGTGAACTTTAGAGCAGGAGTGTAAAACTCAATCACACAAGGGACCAAAATGCAAAACACACCTTAGGTTGCAGGCCGAACAAGATAAACATTTATTGAACACTCTAAAACTACCCTTTTAAAACTTTAAAACCATAATTTTATAAGATGATTATGAACTAGATATATAGTATTACCTGCGATAATGCTAGTGTGAATGCTGTAAGATGAAAGATGCTGAAATTAATAGCTGAAAATGCTGAAGCTGATAGCTTGCTAATATATTAGCTAAATGCCAAATTAGCCTAAAAAGAAAAAAAAAAACGTAGTTTAGCCAGAAAATCTAGCATGTAGCTGAAATATTAGCGAAAAACCAAAATGGACTAAAAAACTGGGAAAAAAGCCTAAATTAGCCAAAACAGTTAGCATGTAGCTGAAATATTAGCTAAACTCCAAAATATCCTAAAGAAATCTTGGTAAATGCCAAAAAAGTCCAAAAAGCTAGCAGAATGCACATTTTTAAAACGTTAAAACCATAACCTTTTAACAAAATTATGAATAATAAAAAGGCAGGAATATTATTCCAGAATAAATCAACTTAAACCTTAAATAACGTTCAATATTTTACTCTCCATATAAATATATTTTGTGAAAAATACAAGTTATACAAGTTAGAAATGAGCACAAGATAACATCGGGTCATTAATAACAATAAAATAAAATGATCTGGAGGGCCGGATCTGGCCCCCGGGCCTTGACTTTGACACGCGCTTTTGAGCGACTCAGAACGTTTTTTTCTTAGATTGATAATTGTTTTTAACATATTTTGTGGAGGAGATTTATCAAGAAAATTAAGCTAAATTTAGCATTTTTGAGTATTTTTTTATTATTTAAAAATAGTTGGATAAATATCATATTTGTGTTCAATGAATCCTTAAATATTCATCTGCTTTTTGTGACTGAATTTCACAGCAAAATGAACCCACCGCCATCCCCATTCTGTCTGTGAACGCCGGGCTACTAAAGGCAGATACACAATATCTACATCCGTCTTTGACAAAATTTGGATGTTTGCTTTTGTGGGTGAAACACAGCAGACACTCTTATTTCCTGGTAGAAAAAGAGTTCACAAAAAAATAAAAAAAAACACTTTTTCTTTTTAAATAAGTAATTGTTCGGTAGTTTTCCAAAGGTAATATATAATCATAAATGTGGATATAGTTTATTCTGAAAGGCTTTTAAGGTATGGGCTCCTTTAAAAAAAGCAGAAAGATCACAGAAAACAATGATTTTAAGATCTTACCGAATTGTTTTCACTTTAGATCTAATAACATGGGAGTCTATGGGAAACTGCTCCTTTTAAATCCGCCCCCTGCTGGTCGCTTGTAGGACTGCAACACTTGGTTTATTGAAGTTGCTAAAAATTCTGGAGCTTTAACTTAAACCTGGAATTCAGGTGAGTGTTGACACCTGAATGTTGGCTAAAACACGACATTGACTGAAATAAGGAGAAAAATCCTAACATGAATGTTGACGTTTATATTATTTAGGGAGTCTGTCACAGAAGTTATTTCTATTTTACAGATAAAAGAAAGTAAATCAATTATTTCAGGGGCTATTAAAGTTGATAGGTGACCCCGGTTCCTGGAGTTTACAACAGCTTGTTTGGATAATCAGACAGACTTACAACCGTGTGATGAAATCTCCCAGAATGCTTGAGGCTGTGATAAGTTTATAAAAGAACATATACATATTTATCCTAAAGATCAAAGAACAAACTTCTAAGGACCGTGAGGCGCGCTCCGTTCTCTTCCTCAGTCATCATTTCTCCCTTCTCAGGTGGATCTGACGGCGAGGCTCTTGTTTCTAAGATACTAATGGTCTCCGCGAATTGATTAATTACCTCAAGGAGCGTTTTCGTGACTGAGATCCAGGGTCACGGCTCTTCTTGCAGATAATTTCCACCTGGTTTCGGCTCCAAAAGTGCTTGTGAGGAGAGGCGGCCCCCATCAGGAGATTCATTAGAAAGGGGAGCTCATCATTCAAAGCAAAGGTGATCGGTCAGCATCTCAAGAAACTTCCTCATTTAGGAGTCTATGATACTAATTGGCGTCTTATGTGCCAGGTATTAACCCCCCCTCCTCCTAAATTAGCAATTCTCCTCCAGCTGCTTCCAGTCTGCATCAGTTGCATGAACTCTTTATTAGACTTGATTAGTGCTCGTGTGGCAGAAATGTGAACTTTCTGAGAGGCCTGTGGACCAAGCTTCTGCTAATAGAAGAGGCTGGATTGAGTGTCCCTCCCCCCCGTTCGTCCTGATGGCGCGGCGGCGGCGGCGTACCCCCGTGACCCTGACAGGATGAAGCGGTTCTGAAGATTGGGCTGAGCATCCTTTTGGAGGATGAGCACTCTTTCAAGCCCCACTCTGCATCATGACACGGCTCTGAAGGGCCGAGCGCCGCTGTTTCAGCACCAGGATTCTGAAGATGGGGGGGGGGGGCGCTTGGAGTCGAGAGATCTCCAGAGACGAGAAGGGGAAAAAAAGTGTTTTATGTTCATGGAGTTTCTGTCGGTGTTCGCTGACTGCAGGAGACGTGTTACAGAAACACCTTCTGCTCGATGGATGTGTGGCGTACAGCGCTGAAAAACCACAGGGTTTCCATGACGACCAGGACAGCACCGTTTCTCCAAGCACAAACTCGTACAGTGCAGAGACTTTGGTTCTTTTTGGACTGCATGTGAAACATTTTTTACAATTGTGATTAATAAACGTTTGGAAAAATATTTTGTTAAATAAATTAGACCATTTTTTTAAAATCCAAATAAGAAAAATAAGATGATGGGAATGTTTCTTTCCACAAGAATTCCCAGAAAAGCATCTTAGAAAGACTTTGAAGTTCCTTTTTGAACAATTTGGAGTCTAATGAGCAACACCACAAAGTATACAACCACACACATGTTTTTGTGAAGATCAGAACCGGGTTTGTTTGGCAGAAAAATGTTTCATTTGTGCCTAAAAATCAGAACTCAGTGAAGTAGTTTAATTGATTCTCTTAACGGCTAATGCAGTCTTTGACAAATATCCAACTCTGCATGCCAGCTGTCAAGCACGGTGGTGGAAGGGTGATGGTTTGTACTCATTTAGAACAAAAAAACGGAACTCCTTTGAGACGGAATGAAGTCGACTGTGTTCCGTCCAACAGAACAACAAACCAAAACTTGTGGCTTTGTTTTTGTTTACATGACAACATTTGTATGTCCTGGACTGAAGGATTGTTTTTAGAATAATGGAATAGAAATACTTTATTCATCCCAAGCTGGGAAATTTGGCTGTTGCAACATTAGACATTAACATAAAATAATAAAATATAAAGATAAGCAATATTTACAAAAGATAACAAGGAATAATACAATGAAAAACAGATTATGGAAATTGTAGTTCGCAGAGGATAACTTATACTACTAATAATTTATAACTAATACTAAAGTGTAATAATTTTTGCAATTCTCCTTGTCTTTTGAGTAAAAAAGTAATTCCCCACCATGATTCTGTTTCTCTTACTTATTATTTATTTTTCCGTATGTTTTT
>NC_050520.1:1825064-1827924 GCF_002922805.2 Oryzias melastigma
AATTTTTTTTTTTCTTTTTTTTTTACATTTATTTTTAGCCCCATTGAAATAAAAAGGATTTTTCACAATTAATGCAAATTATACAGTTAGAAACATTCAGCATGTTCAGGAAATCCATTCTTGTGCTTTTGGTATTGTAAAAGTTCATGCAAATCTTGAAATATTGCGCATTTAAAAAAAAAAAGATTTTTACACAATTTTGGCTTTTTTTTATTTTTTTATTCATTTCTCATTTTTTTGCGCTCTTTGAAGCGATATTGATATCAAAATGTTCACCAAGATAAGGACATCAATGCTACTGAGGTTTTTAAGGCTAACTTTGAGTTTAGCTAATATTTTAGCAACATGCTAACGTTTTTGGATAATTTTGCATCTAATGAGGTTTTTTGGGCTAATTCTGAGTTAAGTGAGTATTTTAGCGATGTGTTAGCTTATTTGGGTAAATTGGGAACTACTTAGGCTTGTTGGGCTTTTTGGAAGGTAGATGAACATTTGAGCAAAATGCTCACTTTTTTGGCTAATTTGGCACTGAGGTTTTGAGTTATTTCATACCTGTACGCATTTTCAAATTTTACAGAATTTTTTTCAATTTTTCAAGAATTTTTACAAATTCTTTGATTTTTGTAACTTTAAGTCCTTTAGCATTTTCTGCAAATCCCTTCAGCAATTACAGTAAATTTCTTCAGCACCTTTAGTAAAAAGCTCTCACACTAGCATTATTGCAGGTAATGCAACTTTTCTAGTTCTGGTTTTGCATTTTATAATAATAATAATATCCCCTTTAGTACCTTTGTTTTTCCTGGAATATTGTTCAAATGCACATGAGTTGTTTGCTCAAGCTGAATGAAACAATATGACACATGATACGAACGTATTCAAAATGAGGGCGTTTTCACAAAAATTCTCAGTTTCTAAGGAAACCCAAAAATTTACTTTTGCCAATTCCTCTAAAAATGGCACAAATCTGTTCGTCACTGCCAGACGACCAAATAATTAAATGGTTGTTATGGAGATAAAACCAACAGAAAAGTTGCCATTTTGAAAAAATATGTTTTATTAATGAATTTATGACTTTACAACAATGTCTGCGACTTTAATTTCTTTTCATTTGTCAAAGTTTTCTGTGTTATAGGGATTCATGTTTCTGACATGACTATTTATATATTATAGTACATACACTTGTTCATAATTGTCTCATTTTGACACTTTTATTGCCACAAAAATGAATCATTTTCTTGTAGATTCTGCAGTTTGTTTGTTTTATTCGCTGGAATTTTTGCTGTTTCCTTCTAATTTAGCTTGTTGGGTGCTAGTATTTGACTCAAATCAATATTTTAAGGGGTAGCAACAATAAAACAAAACAAATGTTAACAATTTATTGTAGGAAATTGAATTATTAATAAGTTCAACTATGAGCAAAATATTCCATTTTGTGAGATGCCTCCAAACCAGATTTTTTTTCCGACATTGTTGTTAGTTTTCTACAGTCTTGCAGATGATTTCAGCTCTAAAATCAATCAAAACTTTTTTTTTCTTTTTTTTTTTTTCTCTTTCAAGAGCAACTTGAGGAGGATAAATTGCACAGTAATGGAGGTAAAGTATTGTCGTCTGAACTCAAAAACGCTCATTCTGGCTGCTCACTTTCTGTCATTTCTGCTGCTTTTGCCTCATTTCAAGTTGGAAAAAAAAGTTTCTTATGTTCTGACTCATACAGTTCTGCGCTCCCATAACACTCATCAGCATTTCTCTCATTCTGTTGCTTCATCCACCGCTGCTGAACCAGCTCCTCATGCTTTTCTAATGAGTCAATCAGCTGAAAATGTAGCTCTTCTTGACACAACATGACCACTTGATTGTTTTTGTGGATGAGCCTTGTGCTGCTGCTAATAGTTTAGTGTTAAATACAAACCTGTTTGAGTAACTTGATACTTAATGAAGAAATTACCATTTAGTGCAATTTATTTCAGCTCTAGCAATATCTCAAAATTCTTGCTTTTGACTCTAGATTTTTTTTTTTTGTCATTTCTTATGGTAGAATTTTGAAATTTGAAAGCCAAACATTTGTTTTTCACTCTAAGCTAATTTATCTAAGTTACCTGGAAAACAAAAAATATAGATTTTATAATGTTTGGGGGAAAAAAGTGCAATTTTAAGTGTTTACCAGATACCCCTCTGATGTTTGAATCTGCTTTTGTGGTGAACTCTATCAAGGTTTTATTTTCTTGAGCTTTGATTCGTTAAAAAAACACACACAAAAAGGTCTCCATGAATGTTTGTAGTATTTCTGGAAATGTTCTTATTTTTATGAGTCACTGGGCTTTCCTTTTGTGTTACTGAAAATATTAAACGTTTGAAAATTGGCCACATTTTCCTATGTTTGCAATCATCACGGACAAGTTGAATCCAACTCAAAGATTTCCAGTCTTCCAGTGGGTTAAACACTTGTGTCAGATGACTTTGTTCAAACTCAGCGGTCGCTAATTAAATGGAGAATCTAACTTTTTTATTTATTAGACTTTGTTTATTAGCCTTGACTCCACAAATCTGTCGATCTGTCTGTTAAAAGGTCGGCAGAAAATTGTCAGAAAATATAAAAAATTTCCAATAGTTTTTACTTCAATTCAGTTTTATTTATGAAGACCAAAATCACAAAGAAAATTGCCTCATTGGGCTTAAGCTCTGTTTACCTGAATCTGAATTGGACTAATTTTTTATTTTATTTTTCTACATCCAAATTTTGTTTCCATCCTGAAGTCTTTAATTTTTAGGAAGATATTTGTTTTTTCTAAATTTTAGCAACACGAGAAAAAAGCCAGGTGACCTTGGCTTATTTTATCATGTCTAAATTAGCCAAAAACAG
>NC_050520.1:1827977-1831084 GCF_002922805.2 Oryzias melastigma
AAAAAAAAAAACGTAGTTGCTGAAAGTTTGAATGGTGTCTCTAGCTGAAAGTAAATGTGGGAGTTGGAAAAATTATAGAAAAATATAATTTGTATGACAATTTGGAACGCACTGTGAGTACATAGACTTTATATTTGATGGAGACGATGAGAAATCATGAATCATTAATGTACAGATGCACTTGTCATATTCAGCTTTATTTGTAAACTGCATGTTACAGGTTATTTTTGTGTCTTTTTCACACTGAACAGGGAGCCAGGCCAAACAGGACTGGTCCATCCAGTGGCCGACCTCCGAATCTGGCAAAGAAAACACTCCGGTGTGCCAGCCAGAAGCCAGTCAGTGGATCCGGTTCCAGCTCTCCCAAAGCCCCAAAGTCCAATCCAAGTACAACCAGCACACGTGTCAGAGCCCGCAGGCCCTGGCCACCACTTTGTATGCCGATCGACTGACCGTGGACAGCCCGGGCTCGGGGCTCTTTCCTCTCCTGGACTCTGGTCATCGCTCGCTCCCCCCGTCGCCCCGTCAAAGGCATTTTGGCCACACGCCTCCTCGGACTCCTTTGGTGGTCAACACCATGACTCCGCCCGGCACTCCCCCCATGCGGCGGAGGAACAAAGTAAAGGCTCCAGGGACACCGCCCCCGCCGAGCCGAAAGCTCATCCACCTGTTGCCCGGCTTCACGGCGTTGCACCGCAGCAAGTCCCACGAGTTTCAGCTGGGGAACCGATTGGACGACACACAGACACCAAAGTAAGCATCCAACATTTTGACAAAAATTCATTCATTCATCTTCCTGACCGCTCTGTCCCTTTCGGGGTCGCGGGGGTGCCGGAGCCTATCCCGGCTACTGATGGGCGAAGGCGGGGTACACCCTGGACAGGTCGCCAGTCCGTCGCAGGGCCAAAACTCCATCCATCTTCCTGACCGCTTTGTCCCTTTCGGGGTCGCGGGGTGCCGGAGCCTATCCCGGCTACTGAAGGGCGAAGGCGGGGTACACCCTGGACAGGTCGCCAGTCTGTCGCAGGGTCTCAATCACACACCCATTCACTCTCACATTCACACCTAGGGGCAATTTAGAGTCACCAATTAACCTATGAAGCATGTTTTTGGACGGTGGGAGGAAGCCGGAGTCCCCGGTGAAAACCCAACGCATGCACGGGGAGAACATGCAAACTCCACACAGAAAGGTCCCAGCCGGGATTCGAACCGGGGCCTTCTCGCTGTGAGGCGAGAGCGCTAACCACTTGCGCCACCGTGCAGCCCAGTCTTTGACAAAAATTAATTTGGTAAAATAACTGTTAAAACCGTTGACTGCACATGAGAATTGGAGCTCCGATGCTCCAAACAGGAAGTACCTGCTGGCTCTGAGAAGCCATAATCCCATTGACTTCTATAGAGAGATAATCACTTATACCAAGATCCTGGTAAATACTCAATTCTGATTGGCTGCTGGGTATGGATTAAAAAGTGATAATGTTCACTTGAAAAAAAAGTTCCAGTCAAATAGCCCAAATGTTTGTGCAGGCTTCTCAAAAAAAAAATTGCTTCATCATTTGGATGAAAACAAGCGGTAAGAGGTGAACTCTCATTGTTGTTACCATGACAACCAATCGCACCACTTATCAAATTGTCAATTTTTTGTGAAACCGACTTAATCCTAAAAATAACAAGAATAAAGTACAAAAAAAATGTATTTTTCTTTCATTTAGGCTACCCCATTGTGCATAAATTTCTGATAATGCACACGTCATTGAGCATTATACCTTACTCATACTATCAAACTATTTTTGCCCAGGTACCGTTTTTGTTTTAACATGTTCTTGACCCCTAGTTGGCGAGAGTGGTTGTCATAAAAACACTTAACTTGCGCTAAAGAAAAAATATCCCGAAAAAATAATGGGATTACCAAGAAGGCATTAAAACCGTGTAAAAAATACCAAGTTGAAAGTACTAAAAATATGTATTTCTTTTATAAGTGGCCATGGTATAAGAGGGATAATGCCCTTTGAAGGGACCAAAATGCTTCTGATGGGGCGACGGGGGCCATTTCACTTTTGAAGAGTCCAGACTACCACGTCATGCATTAATTTCTGATAATGCACACCTCACTGAGCATTATTCCTTACTTGGTCTAATGAACTATTTTTGCTCTGGCACCTTTTTTATTTTTTTTTTAAAAACATTTTCTTGACCCCCAGTTGGCGAGAGTGGTTAAAACATGAACACAGTGTTATGGCCCGAATATGGTAGCTCGCCACAAGTCTTGGGGAAAAATTACAAAACGGGACCATAATATAAAAACTGGACACAATCTAACACCTCCACCCATTAAAACTGAGGCAGGGTGCGTAGCACTCAGACCGACTTGGACCAATCAGTGTTCACTGGCAACATCTGCCTCCAACATGGCGACGTCCGTACTACGAAAAAAATTGCGCTCCTAAAAATTGCACTTTCTCCATTCAGTAGTGAGCCTTTTAGAAGGCCACGCCCCTTTTAATGAAAGTGTGCTTAGGAGAATCTGTCATTTAAAGAGACTGCATGCTTTTAAAAAATAGGATTAGCAAGAACATGTTAAAGTATCAGATCAAGATTGGCTATTCTCTATAGGAGTCTATGACATTTTGGGACCAGCAGGTACTTCCTATTGGGGGGGTCACTCAGTCCAGGATAGAGGGTAGTGTTGCATTTGATGGCATCCAGTGGTGCTTTTCAAATTACAACCAATGAAAGGCAAACAAGAATGAAATCCACATCTGAAAATGTTGTAGGCTTTGGAGAACTCTTGTGATGGAGTGGTTGAAGAGGTGAAAAGTGTGGAGCCACTTCTGGATGTGACTTATTTGTTGTGTTTAATGCACGCTGAAGTTTGCTGGACTGAAAAAGCTCTCTTGACTCGAGTGTTTTAAGGTAATGCAAACAAACATCTGCTTCAACGTGAGAGCTGAGAATCTTTGCATCTTTTCCAATTTACTGACAAAAATGCATAAACCTGAATTCATGTGTGAGATGCCAAAAATCCACTTTTTATCTGTTATAAGTGACTGACTTGGATGTCTCCGGTTTGTGTGAAGTTTGGAGGCAGACGATGAAGCCGCGTGGTT
>NC_050520.1:1833642-1836700 GCF_002922805.2 Oryzias melastigma
TGCAGTGAATGAAGACATGAAGGTGGCTGGTGTTAGAGTGGAGGATGCTGAAGACAGGCTTAGATGGAGGAAACTGATTCGCTGTGAAGGGAAAAGAAGAAGAAAAAGCTAGCATGTAGCTGAAATATTAGCTAAACTCCCAAACAGCCTTAGAAATCTTAGTAAATGCCAAAATAGTCCAAAAAGCTAGCAGAGTGCCAATTTTTAAAACTTTAAAACCGTAACTTTTTAACATAATAATAATAAAAAGGCAGGAATATTATTTCAGAATAAATCCACTTAGACCTTAAATAACTTTAAAAATTGACCTGCCATGAAAAAAATATTTTGTCAAAATGATACAAGTTAGAAATGAGCGCAAGATAACTTCTGGCTATTAATAACAATAAAATAAAATATAATCTGAAGGGCCGGATAGAATAACCCGGAGGGCCGGATTCGGCCCCCGGGCCTTGACTTTGACACGCTGTAGACTAATTAAAGTAATTTAGCAATTTTGTTTTGACTCTTTGTCTCAGTTGTTTGCTTTTCGACCATCATTAGTGGCCTTTCTAAAGCATAATAGCCTCCCTTTTCCATAAATTCAGCTTCCATCTTCCAAAAATGGGCCTCGGATGCTGCTACGTCTGCAATCACGATCAGAAAATTGCATCCAGCGACTTTATTTTGATAGAAAACTTAGGGAGAGCTGTGGTCTGCTTGTGAGGACCCTCATTTTCTGCTTTATAGCTTTCTGATTTCTGCGTTAATGTGTTTGTCTGTGCGATAATGCATTTTCCTTTCAGGTTGCAGTAAACCACAGAATGGTTTCAGCCACCACCACCCCCGTAGAAATACGGAGCAAATTGTCTTCTTACTGATGTATTCAGTATGATCTAATTCAAGAAGGTCTCACCTTGGAATGAAACAGCTACCAATCTTGCGAGTCCTTACGCACAAGAGAAGCAAACTTTCATCTCTGCGGTGAAATTGGAATTTTTTTTCCCTCGCCACCTGTCGCGCTCATGTCCTAATACCACGTATTTGGTTGCATGCTGGAGTTGATTCACTCCTTGAATCCTGATGGAACAGGTTGCAAAGGTAGGATGCTGTTTGGCAGCGCTCACAGCTCTCTTAACAGTTTGGAAAAAGATGTGGATTCCTGTTAATGTGACAAAGCAAAAACATGTTTTCAGACGAGTGCCTTCGGTTTGTCGTCCAAATCCGTCATTTCTGATGCGTTCAGTTCTAATGCCTTTGACTCGGGTCTGAAGGCTGAATATTGCTGCTACGATGATGATGATCAGATCATTTGAGCGAGCTTCACTTTGTTGTCATGTAAAAATAAATCCTCTGCTGTGACTCAAGGATGATCTCTCCAATTTACAGTAGGAGCTGTTTCTAAGAAACATGATGTTCTTCTCTTTCTGTTGATTTATCTCCGACTTTGTTGTTCTGGATACGTTACCTGTTTCAATGACTGTAAACTTTCCTTCAGTTCAGAGAGAATTTTAAGCTGAACTTGTTGCGGTGGAGGACTACCTGTAACTTTGATTTTTAGAAATCTTTAGCGTTTACAAGCTTTAAACAACAGGAAGTTCTCGATTAAAATCAACAAAACCTTGATTTTACTCATTCAGTGTTGATGCAGTTACTTTGAGATATGTCATGCTTTTTAAGGTTTATCTGGTGAACCTTAAAAATGTTCCATAAGATAAAAAGACTATATTACTGTCACCTAACAATGTTCAGTTTCTCTGAAATGCTTTTACTGTGAAAGGTCTGTAAATAGGGAAAGATGCCCCTCCCATTTTTTTTAATTGGTTAATATCTCATGGAGTCGGGTGATGATGGTGCCGTAAGGAGTAAGGCAGGGGTATTCAAATCCAGGCCTCGAGGGCCGGTGTCCTACATGTTTTCCAACCAACCTTCCATTGAAGCTCCTTATTGGCTAAACATACCTGATCCTGGAAATTAGCAGCAGATAAGGCAGGATTTCTGGAAAACCTACAGCAGAGAGGCCCAAATCCAGGCCTCGAGGGCCAGCTTCCTGTAGGTTTTCCAGAAATCCTGCCTTATCTGCTGCTAATTTCCAGGATCAGGTATGTTTAGCCAATAAGGAGCTTCAATGGAAGGTTGGTTGGAAAACATGTAGGACACCGGCCCTCGAGGCCTGGATTTGAATACCCCTGGAGTAAGGTGTGGTCCTCGTACGGATCTCATCCATCTTACCAGGCATTGGTGGGCAGACTACAACATTTGCTCTTTGATGAAAACTGTCTGCTCCACTTCTGTTTCTCTTTAGATAAGTCTGTTTCATCTCTGGTGGAATGAAAAAAACACTTGAGTGTGCTTTGTCCACCAAAAACACTTCTTTGTCCTTATTTTGATGCAAGTTCCATGCTTGTTGACATCGAAGGGTTGTGATGATGTCATCAGTTATTACCCAGCCACCATGCTGGAAGGCAATGACAAAACTAAATGAAAATGAACATGAAATTGGGGGATACCAACACCAGTTATGGCCCTAAGATTTTGTAACCTATTAGCAAAAATTACAATTGATGGGATATATCTAAATAAAAGCCATTTTAGGGTGCTTTTTGACTTAGATCTGTGAAGTCAGAACACTGGGTTCTGTCACCAAACCCGGTTCTACAAGGGACCAGAGATGTAATCAGTTCATATCAGGATGGGTCTGGGATGTTCCCCAAACCGGACACTCCAGTAATCACAGCTGGGCTGAGTTCTCTTTGTATATATTTTTGCACAGAACACCACACAGTCCAGTACACAGCTTTTGTATGCTACTCTCTTTAATTTCTCCTGAAATACTTGCAACAGCAGCTTTTTAAATTCATTAAACTAGTGGATATTTAGATAAGGTCTACAAATTCTAACCGACTTTTCACAAAATGATCTGAGCAAACTTGTAGATTAGCCAGAATTGTTTGAGTCATCTTTCTAATTTAGACTTGCTAGATGTTGCTCTCCCCTCCTTGAACCGCCACCTTAACGTGGTGGAGGGGTTTGAGTGCTTGAGTGATCTCAGGAGCTATGCTGTCGGGGGCTTCTGCCC
>NC_050520.1:1836759-1838926 GCF_002922805.2 Oryzias melastigma
CTGAGACGTTTTTTAGGACATAGTTTCTGCAGAGCGGCAGTAGTTCGTTAGAAATTCACTTCTGTGTTGTTGGCGTGGAGTAAACCCATAACTGAGAGCTCTCTGCTGGCATGATCTCCTGCTAGCTTACAGCTCCTCACACCCCCAACCTAACATTACCGATGCAACAAAAATGTTGAGCAAGTTTGGTGCTATCCAATCGTACAGTTTAGATCCAGATTCCAGCTCACACGAGGAAAACAAAGACTTTAATGGATCCATTTGTCTGCAAGTGAATGCATTGAAATGGGGCGGAGCAAGAAGCTTGATGTTAGGAGTTGGTGCTCTGTCTCCCCCTCTGGTCACTGGTGGGAGCCATCTCCAGAGCACTGACTGGACTACATCTCCCAGCAACCCCAGCTCACAGTTTCTGGATGCTGCTCAGCTGTCTCCAATCTGACAATCACCCACCTGCTTCTTAAGCAGTACACAGATCCACTCTGTGCGAAGTATTGTTTTGTTCCACCCTGCCTGCATTACCAAGTGTTTCTATCTGTTTCTGACCTTGTTTTATCTCTGTTTGCCTGCTGCCTGCCCTGACCCTAGCCTGGACTCTGACAACTCTAGTCGTTTCTTCAATGACCCCATGCTCGTGACTGACCTCTGCCCGTCTGAACCTGGTTTGTTTTTGTGGACTTTTAGCTATGCTTAGTTCCTGTTTTTTGGCTGTTCTTGATTCACAGCAATTTGAATAAAGAAATAATCAGAAATGCAATTTTAAGCTCCAATTTCATCCTCAATCATCAGAAAAATGCCACAAGAACATGTTAAAAATACCATTTTCATTGGAGTGGGCCTTTAAAAAAAATTAAGTTATACAGCATGTTGATGTGTTGCCATGGAAAAGTTTGATTGCCCTTCTGCATTGTAGACAGGAAGTTCTGTGACATCATTTACGACTCATATATGGCATTTTGTTGACGTATCAGCCATCACTGGCATTTTAATTAGCTTTTTTTTCACTTAGTTAAGTTTTATTTGTGAAGTGTCTTATCTACAAGTTTTAAAAAATATATCTTTTCATGGTAAATGTTGGATAAACAAGGTGAGCTTCCAGCTTAGCCCTTAATCTCTTCAATTGTGTCACTTAGGAAACTAAAGTTTAAGAGGCGCTGGCTTCTCCGACTTCTTATTTTCTAAGGAGTGCCATTTAATTCTGCTTATGATGCAGTCTTTGCATCTCCGTCCTTCTCTTGTCTTTATTTTTCAGCATCCTTGTGGCTCTACCCCCCACCCCCCCATGCCCTTTTCAAAGAGGAGAGGCTCTTTGGGCTGGAGTGCCAATTAATGAACCTCGTTGTCTATGTTAATAAGTGGTAACACGCGTTCGTGGAAAAGGCCAAGTGAGTTTTCGGTCTGTCACGGTCCCACTTGGCACGTCACGCCAAGACGGCTCCGGGAAAGTGGGCGTTTTTGTTTTTCACTGCCTCTTGTCTTGCCCCCCCACACACAGTAGGAATGCTAATATCATATAGTTAATGCCACCTTATGAGACTTTCAAAGCTTTTTGAATGTTAAGCACTTTCTTATTGAATTGGATGTTTGCTAATAAATCACATGGTGCCGCGGGTTGGCATGATTCACCCTGAGCTCCTCTCAGGGTAATTCTACCACGCAACTCTCAGGGGATGGAAATTTGCATTCCTTCCATGACTAATTTAGCTGTTTGCTTTCATATGGCTGGTGTACACATCATATATTTCTCTACCCCGTTCCTTTCCCCTTTCATTCTCACATTTCCTTCCCTTTCTGACTTCACCCCTCTCATCCTGCGACTCCTTTTAGAACCTGTCAATGTCTTATTCCAGTCGTTTATGTTATTCTTCAGGATTTTGTTCTATCTCTGTCACAAACAAGATTTGGATTTAGCTGTTGATCAAGAGTGGAGCATCAGAGAGGGTTTAATCCCAGGGCAGTAGAGGGTGCTGCTATCAGAAGCAGAGAGAAGTTGGTTTTGGTAAGGGAAGGCTGATCATTGAATTTCTGAGGTAAAGAAACGTTGTAACTCCACGATGAGGTTGAGCCCTGCAGCTTCCTCACCTTTATCTTTATAGTCTTTTCTTTTAAATGGAGGTGAAAGGAGGATCTCTCGGCCAACATATTCTCATTCCCAAGGCGTCAAATACAG
>NC_050520.1:1839893-1844242 GCF_002922805.2 Oryzias melastigma
CTAAATCGGTCTTATCTGCTCCTACGTAGACACAAGATTTGGACGTCCATGTCGTGGTGCCCTGGCGGCGTGGGGTATCGGGTCTGGTTTGGCAGAATTAATCCTGCTGGCTGATCAGATTGCTATCTAAGGAATTAGAAGGTCCAGTTAACGGCTGTCCCAGTCTTTTTCCCAGATCATAGTGGTGCAACAAAAAAAAGATCTTCCGACTGATCTGCAGTCCAAGATATCAGATTGTTTCCAGGTTTTACAATCACATCTGCGGAAACACCAGATTGATTTGTACTGAAAAAGAAAACAGTCCAGACAGTAGAAATGTGTGTTTTTATATTTTCCTCGTCTAAACTTTTTATTTTTATTGGTTATTATTGGCAAAACTATGGTTAATACTCCTTTTTTTTGCTACGACTTTGCTTCAAAACGTTTTTAGCATCATATTTTTTGTCATTTGATTTCTACTTTTGCCTTAGCTCATGATCTGATTGGCTACTATCTCAGAAATGACTGATTCTTGTGTTTGAACGCTGACATAAACCAATGCAGCTGCAGACGTTCTTTCCACTATTTTGAAATGTTAAAGGTTCCTTGCTTTATTGCCACCTAATGAGCTTAATAAAACCAAAAATGTCTCTTTCTTATGAGTTTCATTTTGATTGCAAGTAATTGCCGTGATAAAACAGTTTTTTTTCTCAAACTTTCCGTTTATGACTTCAAATTTCTTTGAAGAGGATCTGTGAAGCTGTGATTGATCAAGTGTTTCTGCCTGAATCTTCAGGCGGTTTAGAAGTCTGAAATTAGACTTATCCGGTCGCCGCAAAACTCCAGCTTACCTGTAATTCACCATGTGCACCGGTTTAAAACGAGAGTTCATACCACTGACTGGAACGTAGCTTTCCAATATGGGATTAGACGGCCATCTGAGAAACTTAGAAACACTTTCCTCTCATGTAACACCGCAGAGCAGCTCCAGATCCCACACCGAGGGAGGCAACTTTCGGACTAGTTTTTGTTGTTGACGATCTTTTAGTAAGTAATCTGAGTGTTGGCATCGCTGTCCCCAGAGCACACATGGCCTGATTAAAACTTTTTATTTTAATGTGGCCGGGCCTTGTGGGAGATCGTGATCAGTGTCTGATAAACTGAAGTGCCGCTTCTTTACCTCCTGGCTTTATTCTGCATTTCACCAACTTCTTTTTCATATCCAGAACTTTTCAGAACAGTTTTCTTTTTAGAAACTTAAACAAAGTAGGAATTATCTTTGGGACAACTTACATTTGATCTAGTCTCATTTAACCCTTTAACTGCCTACTCAATCAAATTGTGGGGCGCATTCAGAAAATACGTTTTTAATACGTTTTAATACGTTTTGTAATTGATTGTATGTATCTCTCCACAAGGTACGGAGGCCCTAAAGGGACATTAAAGGAAAAAAATGAAGTAAAAAAAAAAACGTTTTTTACTAAAAATGGTTGCTGGTTAAATTTTTTTTGCTTACATTTTTGGAAAAAAGATGTTTTTTACAGTTAATATCTGCGCACCAGTTACAGAACCTCATGTATTTTTGGAAAAAATAAATAAAAATTTCACTTCAATTTTTTTTATTTGTTTATTTGTTTACTTCAATGTCCCTTTAAGGGGAATAAGCAGCAGGAAAAAAAATATATTTTTTTTGGGTAGATAAAGGATTCATGTGTCCAAGATGCTCTAATGTGCGTTTTTTGTATAGTCCACAATTTCTATGTTTTGAAAGTGTCTTTATTAGTTTTCTTTGCTGTCAGTACTTACTATGAAATAAAAAAATAGTAATTCTGTTCAGTTAAAGAAATGTAAATGTCTTTGCTTACAGAATCCCAGTCAGAAAACAGTTTGTTTTGCTTCAGTGGTCATACAGGCCGGACAGTGGGGACCTTCCCCTCCGTTGCCTGATTTGATTTTTATGTTTTTTGAAGCACAAAGTGAATTAAAATAATTACATATTCAAATTATTTTCGCAGAACAGGAATATTTCTGCAAAGATTTGCAAGGATTGACACATATTTGTACAGTTAAACTGTTCTGAGCAAAGAAAGAAAATCTGTTTTGTGTTACCGCAGTAACGACTCCTTATCACAGAAACCTTTACCTCCTCACTGCACCAACATTCTGTCTATTCTTTTATTTTTATAATTGGCTTTTTACAATAACTTTAGTTTTTTCTGCTTTTCTGAATCTTTTAACGCTCTGTCTACATTCACACTGAAGTGAACCTCACCAGAGTTCTTTTGCAGGTAAACTGAGACATTTCTTCCAAAGTGGATCTCTGTTTACTTGGACTTCAGATGAGCTTTCACACACCAACAAAACAAGGAATCGAGCTACCGCAGTCGCATGTGGGAGGAGCTACCAGCTAATGTTTTTAGGATGATCGCTATAAGGAATGGTGCCTGTGAATAGTTCACTTAGAATGGATAGAAGACAGATGATGTTGAGAGATCAGGTTTATTTAGTGTAGTGTTCTACAAAAACTGTCTCCATGCTTGGGTTTATATGATTATTGTTAAAGTGGCTGTATGACAGCTACTTCCAGGGTGTTTCTGTGTCTCTGTGGCTGAGCTTGAAGGCTGACTGTTTCGTATTAACCCGACGGGGAAAAAAATAAAATTGGGAGACCTTTTTCCTTTTTTTTAATATCTCAAAGAAGCCTGAGACAGCAGCCTCTGCACCTCACAACGACCCACCTTCACCCCAAGGTAAACAGATGAGCTCTGCAAACCTGCGACTCCAACACGTTAATGAATTAGAAGAACATTCAGGACAAAAACACTCTCTTTGGATTGGTATTCTACCCGCTGATCAAGTCACTGAAAACATCTCATGCCTAAAGCTAATTTCCTGATTGGCAGATGTGGCATGGTGACACTTGCATTTTGGTTGCGCTTCCCGATTTGCACCTTGTTGCTCAAATCGAGCTCCTGCGAGACCTGTAGGGTGTAGGGTCAAGCTCAGGCAGGCGGCGAGCAGCGAATTCGCCACATGGCGAAGGAGGCGTGGGCCACGTGAATTTGTTACGCGAACCGGCATTATGGGTCAACCCTATTTAGCCTTCATGAGGGTGAATTTTGACTTAAATCTTTATGGTCGTCTGTACTCATGTAAAGCCAAATAGTTATGGTTTCAAGTAACAAATTCACCCATTTTCTTAAATTTTTCATTCTTACTTTAGCCAAACAGATTCACACCTAACTGTGTTGCATTCTTACGCTTTTCGTTGCGTTTAATACGATTATCCAAAGACAGTTTTAATCCCGTTCAGCAGATTTTTCTAGATGATTTCAACAAAAAAGGCCATTATTACTCCAGTTTAGCCGTCTCATCAGAAGTATTTATCGTTTCTGTCAAAGCCAAAGTTCTGCTCCCCCAGAGGATCCTGATAGACGGGGGAGACGTGCGTCTCCACATTAGCCGGTGACCTCTGAATATTTAGCCGTGCAGCGCGGCGTTCACAGTGCGGTTAAGCGTGCTCTGAGCCGTGCATCCAAAACAGTCTGTGTGTGAAAAACGACGCAGCGACTTTTGCTCTGTTGGATAAAAGCTCATCCATGCTAATGGGGGCTTTGGCCTCTTTGCTATTAATGATAATTTAGGTTAGAGGGGATGTCAACAGACGCCGCTCCTCCCTCCCCTCCAGTCCCTCCTACATCCTACGTAACGAGCGCTCGGCGCTGTCCCCTCAGAGGCCTGGAAATTGGAGTCATGATTGTGAATTTATATGAGCGTTTAGAAGCAGAGGTGAACCCAAATGCCACCGTTGCTGTTGGAGAATGGATTTATTAGGCAGATGGGCTTTTCTGCAGTGATTTGTGAACAAGTGAGAGCTCGTTTGGGGGGTTAACGGCACTGGAGTGGGCGATGGAAAAGTTAAACCTGAGCTGGAATTTAAAACACTAAAAGATTAATTGCATTTGCAAAGTGCTTCTGGCATTTAGAGCAGACATCATTTTTGGTCTAATAGTAAAAAAGTTTGATCACATTTTTACAAGTTTAATTTGAGTTTTTGTTGTGGGACGACGATAAATGATGTTGAGCATTATCCTTTTTTCTGATTTAAAAGCCCACAACAGTGAAAAATTGTGTTTTAAATGATCATGTGATCATTTTCTGATGATTGAGGTAAAATATAAAGAATTTTAAGCCAAAAAAATGTGTTATTGGCTATTTCTTTTTTTAAATCCTTGTGAATCAGGAGAAGATGAAAAAAAAATCATATTTGTGACATAGACAGTACACTGGGCGGAGCCACAAGCTGCTTGCTCCACCCCATTCACTTGTAGATGACTAGATCCATGAATGTCTTTATTATTATCATTATA
>NC_050520.1:1844447-1852449 GCF_002922805.2 Oryzias melastigma
TTTGCTCTCCATAAAAATATATCCTGTCAAAATAATACAAATGTAACATATCCATGCTGCATAAAAGAATGAACAAAACCTGGAAATATATACTGCATTTTTGCTTTTCTGCAAAAAAATAAAAATAGAAATTCAACTCATTCTGTTTTTTTATCATCAAGTTGGTTTGTGAGATCTTTGTCTTTGCGAAACGTATCAGTAATTTGATTTAAAAAATCGTTTTTTGTGAATATAATTATTTTAAGGTGTTAATAAAACATTAAAAACTAAACCAAATAACTAATCATTTGAGATTACTCCAAAAATATTTGGTGTTATACTAATTTTGTGAAACACCACCAGTTAAAATCCTCCCAAAACGTTGATACATTCATAAAAAAAATGATATTTTATTTATTAATTAAAAAAGTGCAGATTTCTTACTGCCTGCATCACTGTCTGTCTTTTCAGTGCAGCTTTATGTCGATATAAACACCAGAGAGACCACAAACATAAAATACAAAGTGAAGATATGAAATAAGATTATTTGCAAATAGTTTATAAAGAATGACATTTTTAGCATACGCTGAGTAAACTATAAACTATGTTTATCAGGGGTTGAAGAGGCTGCTTTCCATGTGTGATTTACCTAGCAGCCTGCTCTGTATTTGTAAAGGAAATACGCAAAATACAGCAACTTTTGAGGGTAAAAATGATTAAAAGTCATTTATCTGAATTGCATTTATAAAACTAATTAGTGGACACATTTTAATTTTATTACTAGTTACTCATAATGGTGGAAGTTCTTTTCCTGAACAACATGGCTGCTCTCACCATAGTTCTGTCCTTTCATTCGAGCTGAAACTCTTCTATCACACCTGATGCTTTCCTCCACCCATTCCAACCTGCCTGCACTCGCTTCTTCACTACATGTGAGGAAAGAAGCAGGTCAAAAACTCAACATTAAAGTGTGTGCGCTCACATACTTCAACACCTAAAGCTCCAACCATGTGAGTATGTCTCGTGGTGTCATCTTTCAGGGGTCATTAAGTTCAAGCTCATTTATGAAGCCACAAATAGGAGAATATACACTATGCAGCTCAATTTTCTGGCACAGAGGAAATACATTTAAATTCAGTTTCAGTGAAAGTCACTTGAATATGAAAAACACTTCTGATTTTTTTTTCCTTTCTCCTTCACAGATAATCACATTTTAAAATCGCTGAAAAAAAAGCGAAATACTTCAAATATAATTTACTTACCAATGGAAGGACTATCTTTGTATTATATATTTTATTAATATTGCATATTTCTGAGCAGATGTGCTCTAAATAAGACATTATGGATTTTCTTTTCATGCAAAGGTGATTAACATAAAAGAAACATTCAGTCTATTGTGAATGAACTTACTTTTTCTCTTCTCTTTTGATCTGAACCATAAAATGGATCATCAAAAGTCTGACGGCTAAAAATGGATCATCACACCATTTTAAAAATTTTGTTTATTTTATATTATAAAGACAAAATTAAAACGAATATTGTACAACAGCATTCAACATTTGAAAAGAGCTTTGGATGAAGTTAAAGTACTTAGTCTGACCTAAACAAAAGTCTGGTAATGGTTTTTATATCCCCACTGACATCATTACGGTCTTGTTTGTCCACCAGAATACTCAGATTACAAATAATTGGCAAAACTTTGGTAAAACATTTGATCTTTTCTGATTGGTGAGTTTATTTTATGACTTTAAAGTACATTTTATCTTGGTTAATAGCTATTCAGAGGGGAGTGGCTAAATATATAGATTTGTGTATTCTTTATATACTTTCTACTGTATCCTTAACCAATCATGTTTCACGTTTATGCTCCAGTTAACAGCAGAAGTAAATAGAAAAAAAGACCAAAATAAACCTAAAGTATAACAAGAGAAAATGTAATGTTTGCCTTGTGTTGTTTTCAGATACATTTGTCTCACTTCAATCTTCCTGTTTGGGACAGGAAGTCTTTTATTTTGAAAGAATATGAGCTTCTGTCAAAAGCAAAAAAAAACAAAAAAAAAAAATGACTTTATACTTTTGGAAAATTCCAGTTTGTCTTAATATTTATGTATTTATTAACACACAAAAATAAATATGAGTCATGGTTATTACAAAAAATATAAATGTAATGATGCGAATTATTAGCAAATTTTCCTAAAATGGCAAAAAAAGGCTCTTTTTGGCTCCTATAAGGTTTTGATCACTACCAATCGGGTCCAAATGGCTCTTTTACTGGCAAAGGTTGCAGACCGCTGCCCTAGATTACAGAACGATTTAAATCTTCCTTTTTTTTTCTCAAGTTTTGGCTCACAGTAGTCTGTAAATTTTAAATAATACAATTTTCAATATATTATTATTTTAAATATGATTCATAAAGTTAGTTTTTAAGGACGTAGTTTATGCAGAACGGCAGGAGTTCATCAGGAATTTGTGGGTGGGACTGTTGGTGCAGAGTGAGCTTGGTTCCACTTTCCATCATCCATTTGTTTACACTCTCTCCTGGTAGCTTACAGCCCCTCACAACCCCAAGCTTCACTGAAGCAGTAATATTGGAGCTACGGTTTAGATCCAGATTCCAGCTCAGATGAGGAAAACAAAGACGTACATGGAACTATTTGTCTGCAGGTGGATGCATCAGAATGGGGCGGAGCAGAGAATGTATGGAAGTCTTTTTCAGCCATAATTCAAAGTAAAAAAGCAACTTTTATTTACAAATTTATCATGCAATTTGAAAATGCATTTTGTAATTCAGTATTAACTTTAAGCTCATAAAATCAAAATGCATTTTGTAATTTTGAATTTATAAGGAAAATTTGCAATTCAATTTGACAATTTAAAAATAAAATATAGAAAAAATTAAAATCAATTCCGTTGTAAATTATCATGAGTTTTAATGTCATGCATTTTAATTTGCACGGCGTCACGCTTTATGTATTCCAAATTCAAATTGAAATGCAAACTGTCAGACTCTCATCAGGGCGGGGCCTAGCACCTCCCTAAACTTGCTAAATCCCGCCTACACTTCCTCTGGTCGACCAATTGAAAATATTACAGGTTTAATTTGAAAAAAAAAATATTCAGTAATACTATTTTGAGCTTAAAATGCAACAAGATCAAGTTAAAAACACAATTTTCATAGGAGTGAGTCTCAAGTTTTGTTATGTTGCTCCAAGAGTTAACCCTTTGACTTCCAGATTGAAGCAAATATGAAAACAAAATTAACTGGAACTGGAATTTACTGGAAGTTGTTACACAAACAAGTCATTCCCATTAAATCTAATGTAAGATGGTTCATTTTTCGATCAAATTAAACATATTTAAACAACTTTTTCCCCTGTGATTAGATTTAATATTTACAACTGTTAAATTTATATTGTTTGATTTACACACATTTTTGTATGTCAGAAAAAACAAATTTTAATTTTACTGCTTTTTATTTCAATCTCTGGATTATACTGTGACAAAAATCCCAGAAACTAAAGGAGCTAAAAAGCTTTTCCGTATTCCAGACTGGAACATCCGACCCAGGAAATGTAATCCATTTGTCTGCGAGGAAATGCGCCACAGCATCAACTGGTGATTACCTCCAGAGTGTGCTAATGCATGTTGTTGGATGCAGGGACAACTCTGCGCATTTCAAAGCCTTGGAGACAAATGGTTCTTTATTTCTATTCATCCCAAACAATGTGGCAGCGAAGGAAGCAGAACAGAGAGAATAGAAATCATTCAAAAGTTTAATACAAAGAGTTTTCCTGACTGGTGCTTCGCACACCAAGAATCATTTATCATGTCTTTTTCGCTGTCCTTGTCTATACTATCATCTGCGTACAGACTTCTCTGTGGAACCACAGAAAATATAAACAGCAAACTACCTGTTCTAACAGCAGAAATTCCTGCTGTAGAAACCAAAATGAAGCTTCAAGAACACAGCCTTTAATCAAAGCCTGGAAATGTCTCTAAAGAGCGCAGAAACATGGTGAAAGTGTAAAGCCATCTAAGTGTGGCATGTGCTGTCATGTAGAAACGCCTTTGACATGCGCTCACCTGAAGCCGGACGCTCCATTACACTTAACAGCAGCAGTTCAAATGACAGCTGTTGTTCTGCTTTCACACTTCGATGGAGAATAAAAAACAGAATCAAAATGTCTTCTTATGGTGGATTCACATCAGACGCTGACGGAGCATAAATGTACAGACGCGGTCTGAAATCCTGTGGTAAAAATTTTGGCAAAAGCCGTGGCAACCAATCAGAGACTCTGCTTTGGACACGTGAAATTTTCAGTGACCAGATAAAAGGGTTAAATTCAATATGGCTGCTCGATGCCGGGATTTTCATCCTGAACTTCCATCAATTTAAGCCGCTGGGGCTGCTGGGTTGCCAGTAGGGGTGTGCCAAAATGTCGATATTGCGCTATATCGTGGTATTTAGTCCTGCAATTGATTCTTGATGGGTTCTCACCAAGTATCTATCTTTTATTCTTGTTTAAAGAGGCTGTAAAACGTTATATTTGTCATTCTTTGGTGAGACGTTCCTTTGGAGTAAGATAGGGGCGCACGTTGCACCAATGTGCCGCTGGGCCGTTGTAGCGTGTGCGATTGAGACCCCTGCTCTGATTGATCTGGGGTAATCTAGACACACCTTTGTAGAGCTCTCCAAAACATATAAATCCAAGCTTCTCACTCAACATCATCCATGTTTTCCATGATATGGTCATTGAATAAAGTTCGCCGGTGGTTGCTTCACGGACACAGTTCTTTGGTTTTCAGTGGGACTGACACGTTTAGTGACTAATCGACAACAAATCGATAATTAAAATAGTCGACGACCAATTTAATATTCGATTAGTCGTTAATTTATATTATACTGAGTCAGAGTGTGGTAAAGTTGAAAGCTATAATAGCATTATGCTAACTTTTTGGACTGTTTTGGCATTTATTTGGGATTTTAGGCTATTTAGGAGTTAAGCTAGTATTTTAACTACATGCTACCTATTTTGACTATTTTAGGATTTTTTTTTGTTTTTTAGGCTAATTTGGAATTTAGCTAACATTTCAGCTGCATGCTAGGTACTTTGGCTAACTTAGGCTTTTTTTCTGTTGTTTAGGCTAATTTGGCATTCAGCTAATATTTTAGCTTGCTATAAGCGTTAGCGTTTTTAGCTCAAAGCTTCAACGATTTTAGCTATCAACTTCAGCCTTTTAGCAATCAATTTCAGCATCTTTAGCTATCGTCACTAGCATCTTCAGCAGCCAAATTCAGCATTCACACTAACAGGTAGTGATATATATATATATAGTTTTTAGTTAGTTTAAAGCCAAAGATGGTTAAGACATTTACATCCAGTTTGCGTGTGACCCAATTTGATGACTAATCAGAAAAAATAATCGGTGATTAGTCGACTAATAAAAGAATCGTTTGTGGAAGCACTAGTTTTCAGTTAAGCCTCACAACTTACCTGGATGGTTTCAGAATTCTGTTTTCTGAATCTACTTGAGATGCAACTCCAACATTATTATAACAGTAATAATAAAACATCAAAAAACCCGAGTTATAATTGGCAGTTTAGCTTTAGAAACAGCTCATAATCATTATTTTTAAAATGAAGACACTGAATATAATCATTGCAGACTTAAAATCTACATTTTATAATCACATGCTGCAAAAAAGATAAGAAAGTTTGGAATTGTATACATTTTTTGCAATACATTCTGGAACGTCTTATAGGGGAAAAATTTATGAGGAACACATATTCTTGGCATTGACAGAACAGATAAATTTAAATATTTAATTTAAAAACTAGTTTACATTTTTTTCTACTTTAGACTATTTTAAAGAGTCTAAAATAATCTGGGTAAATGGGATGCTTGTGTGGTTAGTTTTCCGGCTGGGGTTCAATAAAACTGCATTTTGTAGATTGAACCCCAGAACCATCCACTAATCTGCTTCAGATGAATGTCTGATTACTTGAATGAAGTGTGTTTAATCAATCCAGAACTGGAAACACCCGCTGAGCTGAACTGCAGGGAGTGAAGATTCAGGAAAACAAGCAGAGTGGTGGTTCTTAAAGACACGCTACCATGAAAACTGTGTTTTTTATCGTGTTTCTAAGTATTTATTTATTCAAGTCATTGTAAATCTGGAGCAGAAGAACAAATGCGGTTTGAAAAAAGTGTATATCTCTCACAGCCCCGCAGTGCTGATGTCAGGCTGTTTTTTTTACATGAAAGTTTCTAACCAATCAGATTTTAGCCCTCACTTGTTGCTAGGTTCATGAAAGTCTGCCTTACGCCCATACAGTCAGTTCTTCCGTCCTCACTTTCGGTCTTTGCGGCGACTTTCCATAAAAAACACTGCTGATTACTCCATAATTGGATATAGTTTAAACATGGTTCAACCAATCAGAATTTGAGTTTGATGACATAATTGCCTCTGATTGGATGGTCAAAGCTCGTGCTACCAAAAGTTAACTTCTTCTGTACTTCGTTTCAGGTTGTAGGCTGTAGCTGTACATGATTTTGTTTGTAGTTAACCATAGAAGAAGGTGGAGAAGTTGTTTTATTGTGTAAGTCATTCTTAAGATGGACTTCTCCGGAAAAACTGGACATCGTCAAAAAAAGCCGGTCAACCTTGAAGCTAGCGAGCCTCACAGGAGGGAAAGGATTTGTCCGCCACTTTCAACCCTCCAGCTTTTCTGTCTGGCCAGGTAACAGAGTTTTGTGACGATGCTGAGCGACAAAGGGGCCAGAATTTTTTTTTTTACTTTATTGTAAACATCTGCAAAAAAGCCATTAATACATTGTACATCTATACGAACAGTATATAAGATGTAAACAAAAAATAAAATAATATAAGATGCCAGGGGAAGAATCAAACAAAAAACGTCACAGTGTAAATAAAAGTAGGATTAAAAAAGTTTACATTTTAAATTATTTTATATTGAGAACAAATTTCCAGACATTTCATAGCCTTTTGAAAAAAATATTGATTCAATATATAGTTTTGCCTCCACCAGAAATAAGGAAAACGTATTAATTTTTTTTAGAAACAAAGAGGCCAGAATGGGAACTTCCACGCCGCCACTGAACACATCACAGCGGCTTGAACAGAGAACAGAACTGTGGTATACCGCATGCAGGATTTAGCAGGGAAATCTACTGATGATCTCCTGGACTTTCTTCATGGATGAAGTTGATCTTTAAATAAAGATAAAAAAAAACAAAAAAACGTATTTTCAAGTTTAATGACTTGTCAGTTGTGATTCTTGTTATCTCTCATCGAGGAGTTTGTTTTTCAGTCAAATAAAATTATCAATTTTTGATGGAATTGCTCCATAAAATAATATTCATAAATAACAGGATGGTGTTAGAAACGTAAAATAGTTCACATTAACGACTGAAGGTTCTGCTCTCTAAACGCAGAGATGTTGTAAATGAAATGATACTAATGCTGCCGCCTGTGAGAGTGGAGCGATGGCCGTTTGACAAGATCATATAACAGTGATTGTTTGACCATATCTCTGGTCTTTGAGTGATTTTCTACCAGTTTTGTGTGATCAACAGTACTAGTTTGTTGGGACAAACTCCTGGTTAGTCGTTCTAGTTAGTAGATGACAAACACATGGAAGAAAACCATCAAACCACCATATGAAACATATTTACCCCGTAGGGCTCACTTCCCTCTGAAAACATTTCTAAACCTGCATTTCTGTCCTGCGCCCCCAAATCGGCCCCAAACCACCAGTCTACTTATCTAGACATCAGTTCCCTCCATCCCCACCTCCTCCTCAGACGAGCTCACTGTCAGTCTCTAGTTTCTCCTCCATTTTTGTCATGGTTCCTCCGTGCGTCCTCATCTCCGTTCACCTCTGGCTGCACCGTACGCTCGCATTTTGAATCCCCAGCTGAGGGTCCTGTCCCTCCGCTGGCCTCTGACAGCGCGCTGACATGTAACCACGTTCCGCTGGGAGAGGCTGACAGAAAAGGA
>NC_050520.1:1852488-1901551 GCF_002922805.2 Oryzias melastigma
AATGCAGCCGCCTCAACAGGTGAGAAGCTGATGCGGTTATGATATCACAAGCAATTATAGATACGGACAACCCTCCGAGTCCATGGGCACTTGAATTAACACGCAGTTTCATTTGATATTGGAGTCTGCAATAACAGAACAGCAGGGGGCGGGGCTTGTTACTGCAAACGTTTACTCCGATTTTACAGCAAAAGTTCATTTTCTCAAGATTTTAAAAACTACTTTACTCAGAGGGACATGAAAGCTGCTGAAATTATAATTTCTCTCTTTTCTTTAAATAACCGTGCGTGGGTGCTGAAGGCAAGTGAGCCTGAACTTATTTCTAAACACCTTTGTTTTCTCTTCCAAGTTGTGCAAAGCCTAAAGATGTTATTTAACTTTATTTTGTCCCATTTTTAAAAATATTTTTAGCAGTTTTTGTGATTCCAAAGTGTTCTGGCTTCGTCCTCAAAGGAGTAGAAGATCCATCAGTCTGTATAAATATGTTTCTTTGATTTAAAGCCATTAAAATGAGTTCATTTGTAAATATTCTCCACTTCTTTTGAAAAAATGTGGTGCGAATTGAGGGTTTGCATGATGCACTTCGAATTCCCCCAAAGTCGGCTTTGACATTTGCTTAATAAAGCTGCCTCAGGACCTGACAAATAAAACCCTTCCTGCCAGCTCTCATTCAGCGCAGAAGGGATCCTGAAAGCCGGAGCTCCTGCTTCCGATCAAAGTGCTCAAAGGGCTCCCAGTAATTCTCAGTTGTAATCATTATTCGAGCCAGTTTTTTATTTATTTTTTTATTTTATTTCATTTTTTAACTTTATTACAGAAGCACATCACAGTGGCTGCCAGGTATATTGTTTCACAGCTACATTTGCATAAAAAAGCAACAGGGGCTCTGCAAGTCTCTGCAGACTTCTCTGTAGATATTTCTGGAAAAAAAAGATTCCTGCAAGTGTTTCACCTGACTAGACGGACAGGTGTTAATTATAAAGAGCCCAAATGAGTTTTTACAGTAGAACTGTCAGCTGCTTGGCAGCTTAATTTTTCAAAATTCATAACTCGACTTTTTTTTTTCAAATCTTGCAGAGCATTAGAGACTGGGAACGTCACCTCTGTCCTCGATCGGATGAAACTTTTACTCGGAGGTGTTTCTGTAATTGGTGTCTGAGAGTTTTTGGAGAAGTGGATGAGGGGGGAGTGGGTGGATAAATGTCAGATTCTGTTTTTCAACACTCATTTATTTATTATTCATTTTTCTGAAGTATAGATTTAAAGTTTTAAAAATAGCAAGTAAAGAAAAACAAACAAAAAGTCAGGAAATGACAAACGTTAATGGAAAATCATCAGATTTTTCTCTTAAAGGTTCAGTTTTTCTTTATTACAATCATGCTTTCAGTTTAAGATTGGCCATTAAATTAATATTTTATTTATTTACTGGAAAAACATTTGAACAAAAAAGTGAACAAAACATGTCAGATTTAATCAGATTTCTCCGTTCAATCTGCTCTTCCCGTTTAGGAAAAAGTTGTGAGGAACCAAGCAGCTAAAAAGACCATCAGAAAATTCATCAAAAATTCTTGATAGCAGAAAATTAACTTACTGGGCCTTTAAAATAGGTCACGAGAGGAGCCAGAGGCGAGGTCCACGGCCAAAAACAGTAGCATGTGGGTTACCAATTACCCATGTCTTTGTAGAGGTCTTCAAAATACATCAATCATCTGTCTTCACCACATTGACTGTATATACAGCTTCCATGCAGCAATGTATGGAGTGACTTTTGTGCAACACTCACTGCTTTGAGTGTAAAACTAAAAAACATTTTGGTTGTTCAAAAAAGAAAAAGAAAAGAGCTCTCAAAAATGTGTGCAATCAAAACAATTCTCTCTCTTCTGTGCTCTAAACAGAGCAGAACATAGATATGAAGACTGATGCTGATTGGTCAGAAATTCATCCAATTGGGCCATCAATTTTATGAGCTGCATGGGAGAATTTGACCAATCAGCATCAACCTTCCTATCCATGTTTGTGATTGGTTGATTTTTGTGGCACATTTTTTATGTGATGCCCTGCTCTGTTTCTAATGCAGAAGAGAGAATTTCTCTGAAATGTTTTATTTTTATTTTAATTTTTTAGTTTCAAGTGCAAAATAATTTTTTGTGCACACAAAATTTCACGTTTTTAGCAACAAAACAATGAGTATTGCGCTTGGAATAATGGCACCAAAATCACTCCATAAGCGATTCAATTAATTTCAATTTTATTTATATAGACCAATATATATAAAAAAAAATGCCTCAGTGGGCATGTCATGTACAGAAGGTTAGTCATAAAATATAAACAATAGATGATTGCTAAACTAAACAGACTAAATAAAACTGGTTATCCCTGACCTTAGACCATCCTTTCCAGTAAGGAAAAAGTCCTAAAAAAAAAAAAAAAAAAAACTAATTTAGGAAAAAAGAAGAAGTTTCAGGAATGCTCACATGAAGGACAGGTGATTTACCAGAACTGTTTAAGAAAATTAGCTCATCTAACTCTACAGCTACGTATTTGAGTAGAGTTCAGCCAGATGGGACTGGGGGACTGGAGGGGGTGAGATCCACAGCCAAGAGGAGCCAGAGGCGGGGTCCACGGCCAAGAGCAGGAGCACAGATGGTCCACATGGAACCTAAAGTCTCTCACTTGGAGGGGAATGGGAAAGAGAAACAACACGCGAATCGTACTGCACCAAACAGAAGCACAGAGAACTAAATATAATAAATAATACAGAATAGAGGCGTTGAGGCTTAAGTTTTGACTGTAGCTCCTCCCACACTCCGCAAGTTTACCAACACATTTTTAGACAACCTTCAAGCAGCAAATTTGATGGTGTGAACACTGCACAAGAGGATCTTTAGGCCAATATTTAAAAGTATAACTGATCAAAACCAAATAATTTCTTAGGTCTTGATTATGATTTAAGAGATGCAGTTACCTTTCACTCATAACTTTCACTCATTGTGTCTAAATGTTAAGAACCAAGTTTTCAGCAGATAAAACCGACTTTCTTTGATCTGGAGTTAAATCTGAGATCTCAGTAAACGCAGACTAACCTTTTGTTGTGTTCTCAGGATAGATTGCACCATCAGATTTTGACATCCATGTGTGAGAGAGTGATGCCCTCATCCTATAAACTAACAAGACGCCACTAAGAAATGCAGATGCAGCGTGCCAGAAAACCGGCGAGGAATGAAAAATGGAGCAAAACCGGAAACAATCGCGTGAACGAGAACCCATTCATCAAAAATATCATTGCTTACTGACAAAGCACTCTTCACGCTGTAGGAGTCTGGCTTCGCCCAACAAAAACTGACTTTTAAAAGTGCATAAAGAAAAAAAAAAGTTTTACGGTTTGACTTATGCAAAGTGACGGTGGTTAAATCCCGCAGGATTCCTCCAATGTCAGTCTTTTACTCCCTTCACGGAGTGGGGCAATTAGACCTGTGAACCAGCGCTTCCCTCCCATCTCCTGCAATGAGGAAGCTGCCTGCAGGTTATTGCTTCTTCGTCATACGGCTTTTGTCAGCAATTCCGATTAGCCCACTTTATGCAATTTGAATCTAAATTAAAGCATTCATCTTGCTGCATGCGTGCCTTTATCCTCCCCTTGAATGATGTGGTAGATGTGAAGTGAGGGAACATTGAAATTGAATGCAGGGAGAACGGAGAGGATTCCCACTTTTGGCTTTGAAAAACGCCCGTCGGCGAAGGCGGGCGGAGCGGGGGTCGGAGAGGGGACTTTCAGCCTTTTGACTTTCCCACTCAGCATATGAAAAGTTCAGGGAAAGAAATTTCAAGTAAAACATGAAAGACAGAAGGAGTGGGGGGGATGACTTGTCGAGCGTCAGGAGGAATCAGACGATTTGAAAAGTTGGTTTGATGGAAACACGACACATCATTCGCAGATAGAAATTGGGCTGTGTTTTTGGCACATTTTAAAAAAGCTATTTAGGTCTTTTATTCGCTTTAGTTCCTCCACACTCAGCACTGAGGGAAGCCTGCAGCCCCACTTCAGCAGTTCCCCTTTGATCACACCCTCTTAGAAAGAAGCTCCGCCCCCAAATCCTGACTCTTTCAATTCAGGTTTTGTTTTTTTAAATAAGCGTACAACTTCTAACAGAAGTCACTCAAAAAGAAGAAAATTATTTACTTATTATTTACATTATTTACAATTGTTAACCCTTTCCGGAGACAGCTAAATAACACACGTTCTACACAATTAACACAATTCCAGTGGAATCTGAAGCTGAGAAAAGGGAATTTAACCGCAAATAATTCAAATTACAACATGTTCAATGGACACGTTTTGTAAGTAGAGCCTAAATAGTGTCTTAAAAATGTGTGTAGTGATGGACGAACATGAGTTTTGAACGCACTTCCATTGGAAATAGTCGCTTAAACACAACTTTCCGATAGCGGTGTGATCGTAGCGTCAGAGTTAGCCTTCAATTAACCCTTTAACACCGGAGCTCCTGTGTTTCTGTTCTTTGATTAGCTGTAACTTTTCAACCATTTACACGACCAACGTCATTCCAGTAGATTCTGAAGGAGAAAAGTGGCGCTACAATAGGTTACAATATGTAATATATTTTGTGTTTGAGCGTCACTGGTGACTCCTCAGGTGTTAAAGGGTTAAAATGCAATTTGGTCTAAAATATTATAGTTAAGTATACTTAATCCCATATAACAATTTCTATCATGATTACAATGATATGAGATGTGAAGCGATGAGCTTTGAGAATTATAGTTTTTAGATAGATTTTTTTAAAAGAATTGCCTGGATATTTTTTATTGTCTGGTGGTCAGTAGTGCTGCCACAAAAGATTATTTTATTAGTTTTTAGACTAATCACAGGTTATTTTTTCCAATAGTCGACTAATTGGGTCATGTGCAAACTGGATGTAAATGACACATCTTAACCATCATTAGCTTTAAACTGACTAAAAAGAGATAAGTAGCATTACCTGTGATAGTGCTAGTGTGAATCATGTAAGCTGAATTTGGCCGCTGAAGATGCTAGTGCTGATAGCTGAAATTGAAAGCTGAAATCGCTAAAGCTAATAGCTGAAAACACTGAAGCTGATAGCTAGCTAAAATATTAGTTAAATGCGAAATTAGCCTAAAAACTGAAAAAAGTCTAAGTTAGCCAAAACAGCTAGCATGCAGCTGAAATATTAGTTTAACTCCAAAATAGCCTAAAAACTGAAAAAATCCCAAATTAGCCGAAATAGTTAGCATGTAGGTGACTAGCTATAATCCATTTAGCCTAAAAAATCTTGATAAATGCCAAAAAAGACCAAAAATCAATCAGAATGCCATTATAACTTTCAACTTTACTACATTTTGACTCCATATAATATAAAGTAACAACTAATCAACTATTAAATTAGTCGTTGACTAGTTTAATAGTTAATTAGTCGTCGACTAATCGAGGCAGCTCTACTGGTCAGTAGAATATTTATGATCAGGCACATTTATTTTCACTATGGTTCTGAACTAAAGAAAAAGGCCAATTTGGAGTGAAATAACTATAAAAAAAAACATTGTTCTTATTTTGAAATTACAAAGATGGAAGTTTTTTTTTGAACATAGCTTTTCTCTGCCACAGCTTTTGTTTTTTAATAAAAACAAGAAAACGATCATTCACGTTTCACTTGTTTTTGCGGTTTTGTTCATTCCTGTTTATTAAATTCCTTTGATGAAATACTTCAGTTCTGTCATTTCCGATCATTTGTTCTGCCGTGTGCTTCAACAGTTGTGTGTTTTTGGATTTCCTGCTCTGCCAAATCCATGTGGTTGTTCATGAAAATACAGTTTATCATTGTGTCAGAATGACAAACAACAATAAAACATGAGAGCGAAACCAGGAAAACCGGCTCACCTGATTGCTCAGCGAACGCTGTGACTGTGGCGATGAAGAGGAGAACTTGTTCATCAAACAAAAACAATATTTCACTTCAGATTTGAAGACTACCAACCAGAGGAGAGTTTACAGAAGTTTCACCAGAAAGAGGAAGACTCAGCGATTTGGTTTCCTTTCCTTGGATGATCAGCTTTAGCGGGAAAGTGTGAAATAAAGGAGTTAATTTAAAAGATGGAATAATGGAATGGCGCGCCTAAATGTGTTTAGTTCAGGATGAGTCAATTTACCTTTTTATGACTCACGATAAGAAGGGTTCTCTGTGAGCGTCAACCTCGTTAGAAAAGAGAAAAATGCGATTAAAAATTAGCATATATAATAACTGAGAGCTAATTAACAGTGTGAATTATTTTGTTCATGAAGGACGGCGAAGGTTATACTGTTCATTTCCAATTATCCCCCTCAATGTCACCCCATGTTATTCTGAGATAATATAAAACAGAAATCTGCAGAAACTGTTTTTTGTTTTTTTTTAGGTCTGCAGGTTAGATCTGATTCTGTGAAGTTAACCTTTCTGGAACAGGTGGTCTGTGCAGTGCTGGTTACCATGACAACCTGCCCCTCTTAAAACTTTGTCAGCTCGGAGCTGCAGGAAAACCTGAGTAAATACCGAAGGCGGGCGGATAATCCACTAATCTCGCTTTGTACACGCGGCCTCTGGATCCTCCGCGCCGCTTATTTGGAGCCTGAAAGACAGAAAATAGTTGAGCGAGCGATGACATTAGCTTTGGTAATAAACTGAAGGGGTGTCACCGTTCAAATACGTCAAAATGGTATAAGTATGTTTAAAAAATCAACATAAACTTTACTGAAAAAGTCTCTTACATTTAAAGTAAACTTGTTGGCTTTATTTAGTATTACAAAAAACCTAATACATCAATCTTTTTTGTGTTTGTCTCACACAAAGTATTCAAATCAGAAGTGAAAATGACATTTCAGTAAATAAAACACTTTCTTTTTACCTAGAGGCTGATTACTTTGAGAGCTATGAAGTTTGTGTCAAAACTGAGTTTTTCTGATATTTGCAGAGAAATATTTATCAAAATAGTCTGAACTCAGAATGACCGTCTAAGATCCCATCGATTCGGTGGTTTCAAAGCCTTCGTTTTATTAATATTTAATGATTCTGAGGATAGAAAGCTGCTGTGTTTGTGTATCACTGCTAAAAGACAGAGGTAGGCTAAAAATAAGAAAAGAAGACTAAACCAAACAAGAAAATTACTGGAAAGTAGTGAGTAGAATCACTAGAAAGTAATTATTACTTGACAAGAAATCTTATAATAATAGAAATTCTGTAAAGAATTTTCAAAATGTATATATAAAGGGTAAAATAAGCGAAAAATTTAACTGTTAGATAAAATTACTTCAAATAAACATTATACAGCCCAATAATAAGTATTTTTTCCTGGTTCTAAGTATCATATTTTCCAGAGTATATGTTGCAAGAGCATAAAATGTCTAATCAAGAAGAAGAAAACCATGTATAAGTCGCACATTTGGGAGAAAGTTGTGACATTTCAGAACAAATCTGCCAAACCCACCATAGTTTAAAAATAAATAAATATGATAATACTAATCTTTTGAGCTGTATAAGAAAATATCAATGTTTAAGAGTAAAACAATCAGATTCTCTTCCATGTTTGTTTCAGATGACACTTCTTCTGCCACTCTTTGCAAATACTTCGGATACAGCGCCCTCTAGCGGTTGTTAGCAGAAGCAACCGCTAAAAGACAGACGGTGTTTACTGGGAAAATAACAAATATACACAGTAACCTTTTTGATGTCAAAATAAAAAGAAAAAACAACACACAAATAAGTTGCTCCTGAGTATAAGTCGCACCGCTGGCTTTTTTAAAAAACTGCAACTTATACTCTGAAAATACGTTTAATTGTTTGTATTTCTTTAGTTTTTATGTACCTAATTGTAGTTCATTATTATTACAGTTACAAAAACTAGTGTAATAAGTGGAAAAGACTGCTAATAAGGTACAGAAATACATTATGAATTCTTTGAAGTTTCATTTGAAGTTGTTTGTTTACATTTCAACCAAAAAGGAATGGGCTGAAGCATCGTGTTTATCAAAGTACATCCTTTACATCGAAACAAAACTAACATCAAGTTGACAAATTTGCAAAAAAAGTATTTACGAAACATAAAAACACATATTCATATATACACATTCATACACATGGTGACACTTTTATGTCTTATTCTACTTGGTTTATTTATTAAAGGAAACTTAAATATTAGTTAAAAAAACTCAACATATTTAGTGTGATCGCAGAACTTCAACAAATCTGTCAAAATCACCACAAACAAACAGATTCTTAACATTTACATTAACAAATCCGATATTTTTCTATTAAAGTTGTTCAGACGTGATCCAGGAGTTCTGTAAACACAGCTTATTGTTTAACTGCTATTACAATTTTTTTTTTCTCTTATCATTTGAAGTCGACCTTTATGATGCTGTTTATGTCGGTAGAGATCTTTGTGTCGTGGTCTACTAGACAACTGTGTTCAATGTCGAACACTGTCTGAGATACTTATTGAGGATAATCTGTGTTGTGAAGCATTTATGTCTATTAAAAGGCGCCCGGATGTCTCATAAATATGTCTTAAATTGAGCAATTTGAGTTTTTTTAAGCCAGATTGTGGGAAAATCCAGATGTGCTGGAGTTCATCAGAAATTCCCCTCTGACTTGTGGGAGGGACTGTTGGTGCGGAGCAACCCCGCCCCCTTTCATTGCCGAGGCTTGGAGTAGAACCATCCAACGTCAAAAATAAGCGTTATCAAATGGCTTTTTTTCACCTGCTCCTGATTTACAATGATTTAAAAAAGGAAAAACTCAGAAATTCAATTTTTGACTTTGAAAACAGCAAAAACACTGTTTTCCTCTTTCATGGATCCTCGTTAAATCATGAACTCTGACCTGAACCGACTGCACGTCTTGCCATCATTTCCGGCTTTTTTCCTAGACTCATTTTGGTTGTTCGTTCTGAAAGTTCTCTGCATTTTTCTCCACGTGTGCATGATGGATCTCTGTGGTTCTTTAGAACCTCGCAGCTGCAGAAATGTCTTCATGACCCTTTCAGACTCCAGCGTGTCCGAGACTCCGTTTCTTTACAGTCGTACGATGTGTGTTTTTGTGAAAGTCTTTCAGCATTATTTTTTTAAACAGTTTCTAAGGGTGGTATCATAAAAAAAATACAGGAATGAAGCTGTAAATTAGAATTTTTTGTGTTGGCGGTTGAAAAAAAACACGGGATTTGTTAGAAATTAATTTAAACTTCCATTTTCTTTGATGTGTTTTTCTCTGCTTGTTTTTCTCTCCACTGTGGGTTTAATTTCCCTCCAAGAAAGTGCACTTGTTGCATTGGGCTGTGCTGTTTGCTCTGTGTGTAGGTGGGGAGAATAATAACGTTACTGGCAGAAGCAGAGAGAGTTTACCAAAAATAAATAAATAAAAATAAAAAAAGTGCACTAAAAGTACTGAAAGTGCTTTTGCTCAAGTGCATCAAATTCTACGAACAACTGTTTATGATTTCTATCTTGTTTTTTTCCTTCTTTCTCAGAGCCAAGAAGAAGACGAAGCCCTTGAACCTTAAGATCCACAGCAGCGTGGGCAGCTGTGAGAATCTGCCCACGCAGCGCTCGCCCCTCCACACCGAACGCTCTCTGAGATCCTTCTTCTTCCCCTCGTTCATCCCTTCCACGCCTCCCGTCCACGCTGAAACACCCTCTGCAAGTAAGTGGCGTGCAAAAACAATGAACAAACTGGTGGCCGGTTTCAAACCCGGATCTCCTTTGGAGCAACGTCTGTGAATGCTTTGCTGTAATGGCTGGAGGTGGCGTGCTGCTGCACACCGGCGGCCCTATTGGCGAACGCATTATAGGCGACCTGCAGAAGCCATTAGGTGGAGGAGACGAGGGGTGGAAATAGACGGTAATGGAAGTGTTGTCAGTGGAAAAAGGAGTGATGCATGGCCTTCACTCCTGTTTACAGAGACAACTGACTGGTATGTTTGGCGCAGGCATGCATATCTGCTGGCAGAGGCGCCACATGGAATAATCACTCCTTCCATCTCAATATATTCATGAAGCAAAGCCAACGGCAGAAAAAAAGCAATCAAAGGAGTAAAGTTAAGGTGGAAAGCTGCTTTCTGCTACTTTCCTATAAAAACCTAATGTTGCATAGGAGATGTGCATGCAACTGCAACGTTATGTTTGATTTTTGAAATGAAAGGAAGAAAAATCATCTTTCAGCTGTCAAAGCAGCTGTTGAGGTCACAAGTTTTGTACCTTTTGTTTCTTGTTTTCTGTTCGTTTTTCCAAAGTTTAAAAAGAAACTTCACTTCAATGAGTAGAACCTGGATAATTGTGGTTGTCAGAGCCAACTGAAGGAGCTGCTTTGGTTTCACTTTTCTTGATTAAAGAAATAGAATAAAAACATTTTTTGTTGTTTTGTAGAAACCAGAAATATTCTGAGCTCTAATGATGAAGAGAAAAGCAGGGATGGGTCACTATATGGACCGATGTCGACAACCAATATTTCCCCTGGAACTGCAACCAATAGCCGATACCAATATTTAAATGTTTAGAACAGCACCATAGGCTCTGGAGCCACATGCGACCCTGTTAGCCCTCCATTTTGGCTATTTGGCTTTAAGAAAACTGATAACGATTATCATAAACATTAGATTAGTTTGTTAAGTTTAGCACATCCTAAGATATGCTGCACCCTAGTATCTAGTTATTGTCATAATTAAAAAAAAAGTTAATGTTTGATTTGGTTTTCTTGAATTTTTAATTCAAAATCTGCTGCAGCAGGAGGACCTCATTTGACACAGTGTATTTTATTTTGAAAGGAATTTGTACGTGCTGCTGTCAAGTAAAAATGTTAAAGTTGTTATTTATAGGAAAATATCACACTTTTTTAATTCAGTTATTGCAAATATTTAAACGCTACATTTTCTAAAGGAATAACTAAACAGACACATTAAAATAAATAAAGTGTATTTTCTAAAAGATTAAGTGGGATTTAGTGGCTCTCGCTGGGTTCTTGTCTAAAGACTGGATCAAATGTCTCTTGGTGTTAAAGGTTGGAGAGACCTGGTGAAAAAAAAACCAACGCAGAGTTCCTGCAAAAACCTCCACATCACCAAAAACTGTCCAAACAAGCGTCTCTTGCTGCAACTACCGGTCAAAGTGAATGACAAACATCGGGGGTATATATATTAGTGGAATTTTTGATATTGTTTCAATACAGAAAACCACAAACTATGCAAATATCGTCTGATACTGGCACCAATATACTGTCCATCCCAAGAAAAAAGCATTAAAGCGTCAATGATGGAACTGAAATCTTACATTTTACAGCTATTATTTAGTTGGATCTTGGGTCAGATTAGAGTGGATTAGATTAGATTATAAAATGGTTTGTTTCAAGTAATCAAGAAAGCAAAAAAATATAATTTATGTGCAATACAATCAATCAACAGAAGTTTACATCCATAAGACATGTCAAACACAGGATAACTAGACAATAAAAGGGAGTGGGAGGAAGTGAACTTATATAATTCCGCCCCAGCTTGACTATATCATTTCCTTCACATGTATTATTATCATCTGGTTTGTAACTTGAGATCAGATATTTATATTTATCCTACATAAATTCAGGTTCTTAGGAATCCACAGGTAACAATAAATCACATGACTATGTAAGTAGATATAACACTAATTCAGAGATAAAAACAAGGAACTATAGAGGTAAATGCAGAAGTGAAGCTGAAAGAGACATTTTATGAGCTTTCTTTGCTCATATTAACTTAGCTTGAGCCGTCAAAGCTCTAAAAATGGTAGAAGACGTGATTTCTGAACAGGAACAAAGGATGAAACAGCTGATCACTCACCACATGATGAGTAAAGACAAACAGAACCTTTCTGAGGTTCTTATTTTAGCAAAGCGTGTTTGTGTGTAAACGCTTGCGTGACTCTGCTCGCCGGCGTTCACCCGGTCAGCCAGGATAAACATCCGTCCACGACTATGTTTAGGATCGGGGCCCTTCAGCTATCGGCATTAACTCTCATCCTTCCCGTCGGATGAAAGAAGATATAGAGAAGATCCGCGAGACCGCCGGGCCGACAGAGACCACACGCTGTCTGTCGAAGATGAGTCAACGCCGCGCCGACATCCTCACACTCCAGGATGTGGTGCTCGTCTGCTGACATGATACGATCACACTTCAGGCGGCACATCCTCACTCGTTTTGGGGGGGAAAGATGTTGCGTTCATGTCTGCAGATGTTCTGATGGATTTTGACTTCTCGATGAATCACGCTCACGTGGCAGATTCGCAATCCAGTCCTGAGTGATTTGCTCCTCAAAGGCCGCACACATGCTTGGTTAGACTCGCTGCGGTGAGAGTGAGTCTGTCTGACAGCTCCTTGGCTGCGCTTGAAGTCACTCATCCACAACTCTGTATGAAAGAGCATTATCCAGCTTACAGTGGAGCGAGCAGCAGATTACTGTTTGGGACAGTCGCTGCGTGGATCATTGTGTTTTTCTGTCACTGCTGACAGATGAAGCCTGCAGCACAGACGCAGGACTTTTCTGTTTCATTGTGGGAAAATTCACTGCGACAGATGTTTTGCAGGAATTTCATTTTCAAACTGAATGACAGATACTTGAATGTTCAGTGAGTTCAAGGAGAAAGACAGTGGTGACAAAAGGAACACAAAGACTTGTGTCATAAAGAAACACCTGGATGATCCCCCAAATTTTTTGACTTTCTGTTAGCGGATAAGATTGAAAAAAAAAACTTCCTGGACATTTGGATTTTGTTTAACTAGGGCCAGTTTACAAACAGATTTTAAAATTTAGTACTTTTAAATTTCATAAATTTACAAGAAAAAGGCATGACTGTTAAATTACGAGAAGAAAATCATACATTTATGACTTAAAAAGACGTAGGCTACATTTATAAAATTTATTCTATAAATCTACGTGTTTTAAAGTCCTAAATGTATGACTTTAAAAGTCATACATTTAGGAGAGAAAAGTAATAAATCAAGAAAAAACACCAAAGTTGTCTGTTTATCAGAGCAGTGCTTGAAGTTGAAAGATGTAATCTAGTAAAAGTTGTAAATTTACTATTCTAAATCTTGTAATATTACCTTTGTTCAGCCTTAATACTTCATCATAAATTACAATTACAAACATAGAAAGAAAGTGGCTATTCTGACGTAATTACGGCCGTGGCCAAAGGGTTAGTTATACTTGGGGTTAAAAGTTGGCCGCAAGTATTAGGTGTGACCAACATGAATTTCTATCTGTTTTTGTGCTTGGTCGTACATAAATATGTACCAGTAACATCTGCCTTCTGGAAAAAAAAACACCAGAAAAACGGTGGTGGTAGTGCCATTGTCACAAATGGCCAGACGGCTGGTTCTACTTGTATCAGGTTTTATTAGCTCAGACAGGCAGACAGGAGTCAAGCACAGCTAAAAGTCCAAAAAACTAAATCAAAACCATGCATTAGAGCATCAGAGAGCAAGCACAGTGATGGTCCAGGCAAGGGTCGGGGCAGGCGGCAAACAAAATCAAAGACAAAGCAGGGCCAGGCGAACAGATCAGGTCAGGATGAAATGCTCGGTATGCAGGCTGAGAGGCACAAACGATACTTCGCACTGAGTGAGGCTCTGAGCAGTGGTTAAGGATCCTGTGGTTGATTGGCAAATGAGAGTCAGCTGAGCGGCATCCGGGGAGTGCTGAGAGATGTAGTGTGTTCATTCTCTGGAGGGAGCTCTGACTCCTGACAGTCATGATGCTGGTTGGTTTTTAAGCTTCAGGAATTAGACAAATGATTCACAAATGTGTACCTTTTTTCTGAAAATCCTGAATGAAGTGTCTGACCTCTACTAGAGATTGCTACTATTTGGTTTTTGGCTTGTTCCAGTGCCAAACTGATTTTTCTGAGACGATTCTGGTGCCTAAATGGGGCTCAAACCAATGCTTCAAACAAACAACCAAAAAAAACTCTTCTTTCAAACTTTTTTTGAAGGGACTAGCATTTGCTTGCTTCACTTTTGACATTTAGATTGAAGCTCTGCCCACATTCTTATGAGACCACCCACAATTGTTGAAACAATTTGTTATTCAGTCATAATTGTACAACAAAACTGATGTCACCAAATGTCCGAATCTAAGCACTGAAAAAGTACAGATAGTACCATATACATCAGTACTGGTCCAAACGTGAAAGCTGTCCAGTCCATTTTCTAATTCTGAAGCACAACAATGATCTAAATGTCAGTCAGCAACATATATTTAATCTTAACACATAATCACATCAACATGGCAGCTTTTAGAAAAGATCTCAATTCACCTGGATGTCTAAAACAATAGAGGAGTTACATTTTTTAAGGTAACTGCACACAGTCCCGGTTGATGATTGGTACACTCTTTAAGTGATTATCATCCAAACCACTGCTTGGAAATCCAAAGGCACTGGTTTTCATGTGTGATCTCTTCTTTTTTCGTTTTTCTGACAGGTGTTTTCATTACAGGTGTCTTTCTCTCCGTGAGCGGGGAAGCTGCTCGCTCAAAGATACCGAATCAAGAGGGGAAAACTTGAGTTTTAATGAATAGAATCCCCTTCAATGAGCTGCTAGATAGATGTAATCTACATGTTTTTATGTTCTGTCCCTATAACCCTTGTGTTATCTTTTAGGGTCCAGATGACCCCAAACTGAGATTCATTCCTATGACAAAAGTGGACAGGATTTGATATCTGCCATGGACACCAGGGAAATTCTCCCTAGTAACAGTCTACTTTTCCTGTTTCGATGTCATTTTTTGTAGCTATTGCTGATAAAAGTTCCAGTTTTGCCTCATTCTTCAGGAGGATAATGTCCCAGAAGCTTTGAGGTCACCAGTAGCATCTTTTTTTGACTCTAACAACCAAAGAAGTTTGTGAAACGATTGATGAACTTTGAGCTTGGAGTTTGTTGTCAATCTGGATTCCTCTGTTTACGTTGTTATTCTCCTGTTTATTCAGTTTGTCATCTAGCTTTGGACACGATAGCATGATGCTGCTTGGCGATGCTCACAGTTTTTTCCTTGAACCTGCTGCTCACTGGGTTTTCTTTACAATCTCCTGAGAAACCTGTGTGGATCACAACTGGCAGTGCGACTGATTAGCGGTTTGAAGACCCCTGTGATGCTAATGAAAGGACACGTCTTAATTTAACATGTTCCTTTGGTGGCATTTGCCGCCTTTTTACTTTAATCGCCACCTTGTCCACTTTGTTTTGTTCCAGTGACCGTTGTTGGTTTTCTGTCATTTATTACCAACATTTTTGTCCACATTTGTTGTTTGTGCTTCAGGGTTTGCTTCCAAATTGTTAGTAATGTATCAAATTTTTCCTTTTTTCCCTGCAACCTTTCACTTTGCAACCGAGTGCAACTGGAAGTCAAAGGAGCGGTGACACTCGGAGACTCAATATTTGATGAGGTGTTCTCATTAAGTCTTGCTCCTTTTTCCTCCTCAAATCATGGCTGCCAAAAGCTTCACTTTCGGCTTAATCAGTTGTCAGGACTTCTTCCCAGAGTGCATCAGTCTTGTTTAGATGTTAATTTGCAAAGTATAGAGGCTGATGCCGGGACACAGGAAAGGTTTTCCTATAATGAAGCCCATAATTGTGCAGGTGTAGCTGCAGAAGAGAGCCGTGTGCAGAAGAATCACTCCAGAGTCTCTCTCACTCCACACAAACAAGCTTTTAATTAACTTTTTTCTAAGTTTGCAGGCACCTTTCTCAAACGTGTCTTTGAGTTCCCTCAACTTTAATTTGACTTCAAGCATATTAACTTTCCTTAAGTGTAATTTGTACATTAGGTGCAACAGTTTCTAACTTTTATGAAATCATTGATGTTGGGATTACTTTAGAGATCGATCTAACACATACTGCTAAAGTCAGCTAGCTTGATGCTAACGTATAATGGGATTTCTCATAGGACGGCTAATGCTAACGCTCGGTCAACCTAAACATACGTTGCTGACCAAATAAACATCTTTATAGACTTACAGGGATGAATTTTTCAAACTCTTTTAGGAAAATAATTTTTTTAAGTAACCATTTGTGGTCTAAAACAGTTTTTTTGCTCATACTTTCTTCTTCTTCTGGAATAAGGTGTAATGCTGTAGCGCGATCGCCACCTAGTGGCCAAACTGAAACGCCCTCCAGGAGAAGCAGAACAATTGTTGGAGCTTCTCCGTTTGAGAATCCATGTAACACCGTATACTATTAACAATCTCAATTTATGTGGACTGTATCAGATAAATATGAAAATCTTCAAAACATGTATGTAGATTATTAATGTATTTATAAACAAATGTGTAAATCTAAACGGGACATTCTGGTGTGTCCACAACTGCTGGTTGTTCCCATTAAATCACGGGTCCCCAACCTCTGGGGCGTTAACCAGAACCATCCTAACCCAGTCCCCGTTCCGTAATCCTAACCTGGTACCAGTTTACCCCCAGGCTCTGTTTGTGTTTGGTACCACATCTGGTACAGCGTCTGGTGCTTAGTTTGGGTACCAGTACTTAGTTAGGGCACTGGCCGCGTCCCTAGGACAAGTCCATGTGTGTTGCCGCATCTAGTTATGTGTCTGGTGTCGGGTTTGGGTTAGGGTACCAGTACTGGGTTTGGGTACCGGCCGTGTCTCATTGGCTTAGGTGTATGTATGCATATATGTATATGTGTGTGTACGTATATATTTATCCTTTTAACAAGTCTCTGTTTTTAGACAATTTTGTCATTTTGTAACCAGTCACTTCATTTTATGCCTTATCACGATTATTTTATTGTATAAAAAGCCCATCAGGGGACAAATGCTGCAAATTAGCTCCTGCTACAAGCATGATGATATAGGCATGGGACTGCTGCTTTGCTGTATGTCTGTTTTTATATCCGTCCCTACTAAATAAATAAATAAATAAAATAAATAAATTGATCAGTCCACGTGCGGTTTCGCATCCAGTACCGTGTCTGGTGCCGGGTTAGGGTACCAGTACCGGGTTTGGGTTCCGTCCACATCCCAACTACCAGTCCACATGCAGTACCGCATCCAGCACCACGTCTGGTGCGTTAGGGTACCAGTACCGGATTATGGTACTGGCTGCGTCCCAAGGACCAGTCCACATGGGGTGCTGCATCTGATACTGCGTCTGGTGTCGGTTTAGGGTACTAGTACCGGGTTAGGGTACCGGCCGCGTCCCAAGGACCGGTCCCCATGCAGTATCGCATCCAGTACTGCGTCTGATGTCGGTTTAGGGTACTAGTACCAGGTTAGAGTAACGGCCGCGTCCCAAGGACCATCTGCGTTTGGTACCACATACTGAGAGTTATGGACCCTTGGTTTTACAGACAGCCAGCACTTGAACCCAAAACATCAAAAGTGATGTGGAGGGGTTCCTAACCAAACAGCATCATGTGGTTGTGAGGATGTGTTTCTCAGACAGGTTGGAGGAATAGAAATCGATTTTTCAATGAAGTCGATGAGTCGTTACACCCTTACTTTTCAGATAATGTTGTGCTTCTGGACTCCATTAAAACTTAATTTTTCTTATCGATTTCACCAGATCTTAGAAGCAGCTTTGAACTTCTGAGTTTCTTCTCCCCTGACTGAACTCAAAAGTTTCCCTCCTGCTCCAGGTGTTGCGATAAATCATCATTAGTGCGATCTGAAATGTTTCTGCGGCCTCGGGGATGCGGCCGCACACGTGCAGCTCAGCTCGTGAGCCTCTCCGGGCGTCGGAGCCCACACAGACGCCCCGGCTGGCGTCGATGCCTTGTGTCCACTTGGAGATCCAGCCGCGGCCCTGGCACTCGACCAACTCGCACACCTGCTCCGAATGTGTGCATGTGTAAGATGGAGAGTGGTAGAGGGGGGAGTGTGGGAGTCTGCAAGAGTGTGCTTGTGGATATAAATGGCTTAAATGTTCTTGAAACGCTTTGTGCACGACTCTCTAACCCTTTTATACTTCCACATGTGTTCCGGTGACGTCACCCGCTCTCCTTAACCTTGCATTGATAATTTGCAGTTGCATCACAGGTCGCCTAGCAACCAAATGTGGTGGCACAATGGAAGTCCCTCTGAAAATTGGCATATAAATAATATCTGTTTAATGACTGGCTAAAGCAGTTTAAGTAAAAATAGTGAGAGGATCAACTCACCTGTTAACCAGGTAAAAGTTTGTCCTGCATTAAAGAAGTTCAGTTTGCTGCTTTATGATGCCATGAAAACATATTTGTCTTCGTTTTTTGAGGTTTTCTTGCTTATTGAGTGCAGGCAGTTTAATTAGGAAGCGGTCTTGTTCGGGAGGAGGTGATGAGGTTGCTCGTTATTGCTTTTTTCCCCTCAGCATCCGACCAGCACCAAAGAAAAACTGCTGTCCAGATGGTAAAGATTTGGCAATTAGGACTTAATTTACTCCCCGTCTGGTCCAGAGCTCCGCCATCAAGCGCTCAGTCCAGCTGATGAAACCCTGAAGATGGGCTCATAAACACTTGGAAATGAAGATACAGGCTGATCAATTTTTCCTAACACTGATTGTTTTCGAGCTCATCAAAGGCTCCGTTTCTCATCGAGATCACGACTGCGGTTTGGTGGAAGTGATTACTCTCACCAAACATCTTCATTTGAAATTACTTTTAAGAGAAAAAACTTGTTGAATATGATTCCTTGAGGGGAGGAGCTGGTCTTTGGGGGCGAGGGAGATGGTTTCTGTTTATATTCTGTGTCAAAGATGAATAAGAATATCTAAAACTGCAGTAGAACACACGTGTGCAGCTTTAGGTGAAGCATTATCAGGACTGAGGCTGTCATTCATCATTTGGTACAAACTCCTGACAAGTAATTGCTGGAACCAAATGCTGCAAAGTATTGTAACGTTTTAGTACTCACCTTTTAAAAGTCTTAAAAAATGGCTTAATATTTTTTACAATAGATTGTAGATCTAAGTGGCCAAAATGAAAAACCAACTTATTCTTAACTAAATTCAATCTTAAAAGAGAATCACTTAAAAATGATTGAGTGATTTTTGTGCCACCATATTGCAAAAAAAGTTTAGAGTAAAAAAAAAAAAAATCCTAAATTGCAAAGAAAATGTGAATTTTTAAGAAAAAAAATCTTTATAATTTGCTAATCAAAATATAAAATATTTGCTTAAACAATATTTCTGCAACTTAAATCCTACCCCTAAGTTTCAGTTTATTGTGACATATGTGCCACCAAAAACAGCCTGCTGATTGGTCTGGATTCTATCCAATCAAATCACACTTTTTAATCTAATATGGTTTTTGCTACTGAAGTTCAAACATCAAACAGCCTTTATGACATTTTATTTAGTCAGAGTAGTACATTTATGGCTGAGGATCTCCTGAAATAGTCAAATAAACTGTAAAGTTGCCGCTGACATTACAGTAAACAGACCCGTGTGATCTATCCTGTGGAGCTCATATTATCTTCTGCTGCACAGCAGAGTTCTTCATTAGATTAACAGCAATAGTAAGTGATGAAAAGAACGATGGCTCAGCAACATAATAGATATAATTAATATATAAGCAAAAAAAAAAACAGAATTTTTAACTTTTAGTGTTAGTTAAATTTTTATTTATTTATTTGTTCCTTTTCAGTTAAAATGTACAATCCATACAATTTACTTAAGAAGAACAGGAGTATGATGAAGACCCAGTCTTATAAATCTCTACCCCACTCTCATTATTTCATTTGATACAAACAATCAAAACAAATATGAAAATCCATAATAAAAACAATAATACAAACAGGAACACAATATTTACATCATGCTGCAAACAAATCAATCATTTTGTGTTTACATTTCAACTTAAAACAAACAAAACGTAAACACTTTTCAGGTCATTATCCAACATGTTCCATTTTTTTTACAAAGGAAATAGTCATTTGTTTAAGTGTAGTTCTTACTTTAGGTCATTTAAAGTAATCAGTTCTTCTACTATTTCCTTCATTTATTACAAAAAGATTTTGTAAACTACATGACAACATAGAATTTTTATGTATTTCTTTCATCTGCTCCTGATTCACAATAATTTAAATAAAGAATGATTGCAATATTTTTGCTTAATTTTAATAATTTGCAAGTTAAAAACACCAAAAACAGTTTTTTTAGAGGAAATTTTAGAATTAAAATCTCCAAAATGTCACTTTTAACTCAAGTCACGAATCCTGGACTCTATTTGTGGCTCTAGTTAGACTCGTGTTCGTGACTGTTTTCTGGCATTTGATCCTCAGCTACTCCACATGTTGAAGGGCAGTTCGAGTGAGACTCTACACCTTGTTGGTCACTATTTCTGTCCGAGTAAGTTACACGTTTTATCCCAAACCAAACTCCTCGTGTTTCTGCCAGTCACTGAAACCGCCGATTCTCATTGGTCACTTCGGGTTCAAAAATCCCCGACTGAGTAAGTTCCTTCAGAGCCACGAGGCCTTCAGGCGTCGTCTGTTCTGCTTCTGCTCCACTGGCACACTGAAGACTCCCACCACACACTACAGTCTAAAGATACTCGTTTTTGAAAACTGTTTTTGTCATTGTTTGTTTATCACAGAGCCTCTCCGTCATTTGTAAAAGCGTGCGTGTTCTCGCTTGTCAAAGATGACAGCACGATATTCTACGGAGAAGGCTGAGCGGCGTGCAACCGTTGCCATAGCAACTGTGCATCCTGGCTTTGTCTTTTCTTTCTTTTTTCTTCTTCTCACATAAAGACCGTAAAATGAAATCCTCTCAGATGAATTCTAATATAAAAATAATACTGAAATAATTTTATATTGCTGTCCACGCCACACACACTGCTTTTATTTTGGTACATTTGTTTCTGTTTGCATCAATTTTGAAACAATTTTTGGTCATCTTTAATGTCATATTTACACTGTACGGCAGTCACATGCCGACTGTTGATTGCATCAAGCAGCTCGACTGTAGCGTGGGCTTCTCTGCACAACCTTGATGCTTCTGCTGGTGATGAGAGCAGGTGTGGGCGATTAAACCTGCCAGTAACTGTGAGATGATCAGAGTTTTGGAGCTGTGTTTAGCATATTGTTTTGCTTTCTTTCTTTCACTTTCTCCTCTGAGAAAAACAAAAAAACAGGAATGCTCAGTCAATCGGGAGCTGTGACGCATCCCGTCTAACGTCAACATAAACTATATTTGGCTTTAAACAGGCTTCTGCGCTCGGAGTCTCTTCAAACACGGAGACGCCTCAGCCCATTTAGCTCAAACACGGACTGAAACATGTGCTCCATTTTCGCTGCGCTTCTCCTTTGATCCCACACGAAAATGAGCGTGAACTCGCACAAACGTCTCCTCACGTAAGAGGCCAGTGGAGGAGGCCGGGGGAGGAAGGCCGCAGTTTAATTAGGCCGAGGCCGATCAGAGATGATGTAGGATGATGCTGCCGTCTGGCGCCCTGAGGTTTCACCAACGCATGCACACACACAAACGCACACGTTTCTGTTCTTTGAATGCTCAAATGTTCCAATCATTTGTAGTTTTTGGTTAAAATAGCACAAATCATGTTTAAATGTGACTCTATTCACTAGTTTACTGACAAAAGTTTAAACTTTTAACACCGGAGGTGTCGCTTTTCTCCTCCACAATCGACTGGAATGATCTTGTTAATGGTTGAAAAGTTACGGTAAATCAAAGAACATAAACACTGGAGCTCTGTTGTTAACATGTTATTAAAACTAAAGGCAAAACCTTCATAGATATTAACCATAGTAGTCTATAAATTCAATTTGACAATCATATCATCTGTTTATGTGGTTAATGTATTGCTTTTTTAATAATGTTTATTCTAAATCTATTTTAAAAAATAGTTTTTAGCGTTAAAAGTTTTAATTTGAAACATTTTTTCTCTTGTTTTGATTTTGTCTGTGTTTTGTTTTGGGATTTTAAATTTAAAACATTTGTTTCATTTTTTTATTTCATCTTTAAAACAATAAAAAAAAGTTTGATCTAAATTTTTGTGATTTTTGTAGAAAAAAATGACACATTTAATGAAAGAATTGTTTTTTTTAATTTGTAGTTTTTATTTTATTATTATGTAGAAAGTTTTGATTTAATTTAATTTAATTTAATTTAATTTAATTTAATTTATTAATTTAACATGTTTGTAAATGATCAGAATTGAGCTTTAAAACCATGTAAATACAGTTTATTTAAGACTTCATTAAAATAACTGTATATTTTTGTACTTTGTACATGAATCTAAACACATTTTGTCGTTTTTCTCTGTGTAAGCTGAAAAAAAGAACAAAAAATTCAACAAAAAAAAAAAAAAAAAAAAAGATTTTAGTCAGATTTGCCAGCGGCAGAAATTGTCTAAAAAGCCCCAATTTGTACTCAAGTACTTTGCTTAGAAACAGAGTAATTAGTCAAGTCAGTAATCATCAGTTTGAGTAAAACCTAATCAAATACTGAGTAACACTTTGAACATGTTTTACTCATTTAGAATTAGATAAAAGACATGGAAAAATCAAATTCTAGTATTTTTATAAACTAAAATAATTGTTATCTGGTTTGGGCTCATTAAAATAAAGTACAGAGATGCTTAATATTGTTTTTTTATTCTCCCCAGAACCAAGACGTCAATAGTTTGAGCTAAAGTGCAGCAGGAATCAAACTAAAATATTATGATAACTTGTAAAAAAGAAAAAAAATAAGTTGTTTTAACTCATCACACATGACTACAACCTTTAAATCTTTCAAACAGAAAGTTTGTCATCTGATTTTAGAATATTGTTGCAGATGTTTTCATGCGTTTTGTTCTAGTTTCATTCTCAAAGGGAAAAATAGAGACAGCATCTTAATTCTATCTCAGTTAGATGGATATTATTTTACAGAGTTGATTAAATGTTGCTCCTTATTACCTTCTAAGATAATGTCTGTATTATAACTTAAGTGTAGTCGGTCTAAAAGGTCCTTATCTTAAAGTTTCTTCTGCCAAAGGTTTGTTTTTGTGACTAAAATTAGACATTGTTTTAAAAGATATTCATTCAGTTAGTAAATGTTTTCATGTTTAATCCAGTTAAAGCTCTAATTTATTTAAGTATTTTCATCTCCTTAACGCCTGAATTTATCCCCAGCTATGAAAAGAGATATTCGTTTATGTTTTTGTTTTAAAGTAAATCCTACATTTAGGTAATTTTATAACTAATTTGGTTTGTTGCATATCGGAGACAACAATTAAAGGGTTAACAATGATGCCAGCTATTCAAGCAAACCATCATATTACCACCTCCGTGCCTCACATATTGAATATTTATTATTATTATTATTATTGCATTTTTTTGTATAAAAAATTAGCTAATTTAGCTATTTTAAGTCCCTTTAGTGTTTTGGTCGATTGGATGTTTACATTTATGCTTTATGGTTCATGCTGTAAAAATGAAGTGTTTTAATTTTCTTTTAAACACAAAGAGAAGACTGAGGTGTGACGTACACAGACACAAATGATTTATAGTTAATTAATTCAACAAATATTTGCTTTGAGATTGTTGAAGTTCTGTAGCTAAACTTGACGATGTTCTTGTTGTTCGTTCATGAAAAAGTTGACCCCCGCTGCTGAAAGTCCAGTCTTCTGCCTGCTGCCAGCAAGGCCAGCGAGAAGCAGATGATGTCAGTTCCTCTTTGGATTAAATTATGGGGCTGATTGAGTGTAATTGAGCAATGCATCGGAGTGCAGAGGCTCAGCAGCGAGTCCCCGGAGAGACTGGGAGAGCAGGAGAGGAAGGGTGTTTCAGGAACTGGGAAATGGAGAGTGGCACCAGAGCAATGATATTATCGTTGTCAACAGATGGGGATTAGAGCAGACTTCCAATAATTAATACAATTGACTTTGCCTCTCCCCAGATTAAATATGTCAATAAAGATTCCTTATTGGGCTTTGTCGATAAAGTTTTATTTAAAGGGTGCACCAAAGTTTGTGTGATTTGGATTTCACTTCCAAATGTTACAGTTATTAAAAAGAAAATCCCACTGTTAAAAGGCATTTGTCCCCACCTTACAGCTTACAAATAAAGCTTTTTCTTTTTAAAATACAAATACAAAACCTTACGTTTCTACACTATTTATCAGATAAAAAAAAATCAAATTTATTCCATCTCATGTTCAATTCCATCTGAAGAGGCTCCAGCTTTATGCACGAAGAAAATAGCCTCACATGATTTCGTATTATTGTTAATCTACAATCTCACTTTTCTATTTATTTAGTTGTTCTGTTCTCTTCCCACACAGACACCCATCGAGTCCCCCTCACTTCTGTCCTGGAGGAACTCATCTCCCGCTATAACAGCCTAAATCTCATGAATACATTTACATAGTTGGAAAACACTCTGTTACCTTCCACTTAGAGAAGTTATCCTGAGGTTTATTGTCTTCTTCAAGCTTATATGGCCTCTAAATCATCATTTAGGACAATTGTCTGAAAGATTCGCCTCTAACGCTGTGAAGTTTCAGCCCGATGAGTTAATTTAATCTGTTTAATGTTTAAAATTAAGTCAAGCGTCTTTACAAACAAAACTAAGGAATCAAATTAGGATTTCAGACCAACAACAAATCAACAAACAAACTTTAAAACAAACATTTTTTTCAGTGATCCTCCAGGAGTTAGGAGGTGGAGTTTAAATCTGTTACTGGTATTAAAGTAATCTTTTTTACTTTTTTTTGGAGGGGGGAAATTCATTTACACCCGGTACTAAGTGTGTGCAAACGCTGGTGTTTTTGAGTATGTGACGAGGGCGCAGTACGACAGAAATAAGCTGATTATTGATTTGAAACTGGAGCAGCAGGACATGCTTCTCCTGAGTTCAGTTCACACTGAAGCAGCTCAAAAGCCTGGAAGTGGCGCCTGACATGGCGAGTGTCATTACCCAGACAAAAATGATAGCTTGTGTACTGGTGTAAGTGTTTCGCAGCGAGTGGCCAGAAGAAAGGTTGACGAGTGAGGGATCCGCTGCCTTCAATGAATCTCAGCGAACCAGAACGGCGTGCTGACACGGAGCGTGTCCGTGGCCCTGTGATGGATGGCGACCTTTCCGGGGTGTTGCCAGCCTCCACCCAAAGACAGCTGGGATGGACTCCAGCTACCTCTGCATTCCTAATTAGGATAAAGAGCATGGAAGTAATAGACGAATGAATTAATTTCTTTATTCCAGAAAAGTCGATAGACACCTTTACCTGATTGAATAAACACACCCTTCAGAGGACTATCAAACACCAATTTAGGATTTAGTTATAAAGATTGAAAGCAGTTAATAGAAAACAAAATTTTTAATAGAAAGAACAAAGGTGTAAGCATTAATAAGACCATGATTCAAAGACAGAAGGCTCCAACACCGACCCCTGTGGGACTCCTTTTAAAGCAAAAACAGCTTTTTTTAATCACTTCCATGGACATAATTCAAATTGCTTTACAAAAATTCAAAATGAAAATGCGAAAACATAGAAATCTAAAGAAAAAATAAACATATTATCATCATCAACTTTATTTATAAAGCGCTTTAACACAATTTAAAACGGAACAAAGTGCTGTAGTTAAAATCTAAGACATAAAACAAATAGAAAAATCAATTTACTACTTGGAGGAACAACAGTATCATTAGAAAACTACAGATACAACAAGACTATGTTAATAAAAATACAGTCTCAAGACGCGGTAATGGACGCAGAACTGGTACCGGGTTACAGGGTACTGGTCCAGTACTGTGTCCCGAGGGGTGGGGACCCTTGATTACTGTATGCATTTTTTCCCTGGTACCAAGCACCATTCGGACCGGTACCAGAGGTTGGAGACCCCCAATTTAATAGGAGCCAGCTAGGGTTGGGTTTTATTCGGTTCCAGTGCCAAAGTGGTTCTTGGGTTTCGGTTTTGGTTCTTAATTTGTGCTAATTTTGGTACTTCAGTCATGAAACATAATGCCTTAATACACATTTTCATTCCCAAGTTACATATTAACACATGGTTGAGACCTCCGCCTCAAAAATGTATGTTTTGGGTCGTTTTTTGACGTGCTGACTGTTCCCATTAAACCAGAGCTCCCCAATCTCTGATGGCTCCTCCCCTTTTCCCACAAACCAGCTCCCCTCTTTCATGATGCGGCGAATTCGCTGCTCGCCGCCTGTCAAACGTGATCCTGAGCTTGTCTGAGGTATTACTGAGCACCCAAAATGTCATGAAGTGGCACAGAGGGAACCCAAACCGAACGTCTATATATGAGGAGTTGGCAGTGAGAATGTGTTGGAGTCAGAAGGATATACACCCCTTGTAGAAAACTTGATTTATGATCACAAAACTGAAGGAACAGTTTCTAACTGGGTTTGGACTTTGGTTGCGATGTCTTTTTTAGGTCTGTGCCACAACTCAACATGATTGAATTCCAAAATCTTTGGACATTTCAATAAAAATAAGCTGTTAGGCCTCATCTTGTTTATTTTGCAGGTTTTTTTCTGCAGGTATTTGTTCTGTTTTCTAAAAACTATGATAAACATAAATACATGAGAAAGCTGTTTGCTTCATTTTCAATAAAATCCTGATAAATGTTCAAATTGCACCTCTACGCCTGACCTGTTATTTTCCTGATAGTTCGGAAAGATTTCTGTTCTGTTATTGAATCACTGCACAATGCTTAAGCGCGCTATCATTACCACATCCAGCCACCTTCCCGGTTAATGCTGTGGGGGCTGCCATCCTCACCTGTCCATAAGAGGTGACGCATCGGCGGAGCTGCCGGCTCACTCCGTGGACTAATGGACCGGGCAAAATGTTTCAGAGATTCTTTTCAAAGTCAGAAAAGCCTCGGGTAGAAACACATCTGAGGATTATGGCTCAATGGTTTTTAGATGACATGTACTTTTTGATTCTTTTTTTTCAACTAAATACTATTAGTTTTGTAGGACCTTAAGATGTTTAAGGTGTTTTCGGTAATTCTTGTGTTCTTCAAGCATGAAATACCATCAAACATAAAAGTGAGAATATCATCTGTTCTCCAAAGATGCTGCTGAAATTTAGATTAAGCCGATTGAAGGTGAGATTTCAATCACCTGTAACTTCAAAAGAATTCTGAGTGCATATTTTATCTCTGATCTCTTATGACAAAATAATCGAGTATTTCAGTCTCTATTGACTGAAATTCCTCAAATGACGAGGAAAGTTCCTGCTGGACATTTTTTACAAAAATACTGCCTCAGCCAACCTAACCCCCACCACACCATCACACTCCCACCTCTGTGCATTCATGTATAAACTGCCAGCATTTGTCTAATTCTTGTCTTTTTCTAGCCGTACATATTGTTTAATAAAGTGTAAACTCCTTCTTTTGAGAGGAAAGTTCTCAAGTTTATTTACATTTTCTTAACAAACGTGTAATTTTTTATTCATTTTGAACTAACTAAGTTGTGCAAATAAATGTTTTGCTGGTTATGTCAGATTTTGTATTCAGTGTTAGTTGTTTAGGACAGTTTGTTTCTCCAAGATTTCATTTTGACTAATTCAAGATTTGAAAGTGTTGATGTTGTTTTAATCAGATAATTAAACAAAGTTTCTTGTTAAAAATGAGTCTGAATCTGTATATGTCACATATGACGACTGTTTCCTAAAGATGATTCCTGCTTTAGAGACATCATCTTTCCTTCTGCTTTGTCTCCAGACACTCTTTCAGTGCCTCGCTGGTCCCCACAGATCCCTCGAAGAGATCTGGGAAACTCAATAAAACACAGGTGAGGGTTTTTTTCATTAATATTCATCAATCTGAGCGCTAATAATAAAAAATAATGACTTTATATGAGTAAAAATGATTCATCATTTGCAGAGCTGGTCCCGTCATTTAAGCAATAGAACTTTTTCACATTTGGTGTTTCGTTTCTAAATTGCTAAAATGATTTCTTCATTCAGAAGATATGAGACTCCACTAAGTAAAATGTGTTAGCAGGCGGCAGAGAGTTATGTCTCATTTGAAGTGAAGGCGGAGCCTGATAAAGAGACGTGGATTCTGTCAGACAGCATTAGTCACCTGTCATTAGCCGGGCAGCGCATCAGTAAACGCTGCCAGCAGGCGAGAACGTGCTCGCAGGAAATCCCGCCGCCGACTTGCTTGCTGAAGTGTTGGAGACTCTGAACGCTCCTCACGCACCACGAGGGTTGTGTTGACGTGAACCGTCTGGGCTCCGTCGGTCTGAACCGCAGATTTACTGTTTATTTGGTTGAGCCCACTGAAGGACGGAAAATGAAAAGGGCCAAAATTCAATCAGGAGGCGAGGAAGATTAGAGAGGTAAACACTGCAGCTGCAGGCCTCTGTTATCCACGCAGGTGGACTCGAATTAAACCTTTAACACCGGAGCGCCAGTGTTTATGTTCTTTGAAGGCTGTGAAAGTTGGCGCCTTAATGAAGCCGATTAATAAATCATAGTTTGTGTACTCTTGTTTATAAACGCCCTCAGGCGTCCTGCCCTGCAGCAAAATAGATAAAGTTAAACTTTTTTTACATTCTGTGATTGAGATTTTTTAAAATTAAAAATATTATATGGCATTTATTTGTAGTTTTTGGACAAAAGTTATCTTTTATTTTAATAAAAAAGGCACAGAATGAACGTCAATCTGAAGGCTACAACGCAGAGCAGAGGATCCGCTTTGAGGGGCGGAGCCAAACTGCCCTATCTGCTTTTAGGAATCCAACAACAAAGAAACCAACTTTTTTTGGGGGGGGAGGGCGGCATTGTCAAAAGATTGCGGAAACTCTGAGGTTCTCCGCAAAAGTCCCGCCCACCAACGTGGTTGAAGGCGAGCAGTTCAGAATGGACAGACACGCCCCCACCTGTGAGCAGATTCCAGCCGAGCCGACCTGAATCCAGCTGGATCCAACTTCTCCCCCAAAAAAGTTATTATTTTTCACAAACACAGTAAAGACAATTTGCTTGGAAGCTGAAGCCACATAAAAAGGTCCCATCATGGAGCTGTGAGGTCTGTGATGTTCCTCTATCAACAGAAATACATTTGGCTCAAAGAAATCTGTGACTTTCACCTGGATTTTTTTTTTGTATTTTCGTACAAAAACATTAGTTTGTTGGCAAATGTTATTGTTTTTTTTTTTTTTTTTTTATAAAATTACCCCTAAAACTTTCATTCAATGTTGTAAACACAGTTTGTTACACATTTTTGAGGTTTCAACACCAAAATAAATCACATTTTTCCACATGGAATTTTCTGCCTGTGCATGATTTTATGTCTAGTGTGTGAATACAACATAAAAAAGGACAAAATAAAGGTAGTGGTTGTGCTGAATAAAATGATACCAAATAACCAACCAGGTAGTCTTTCAAATTGAAAATACAGAAGTAAATTCAAAAGTAGAGAAAAACTGAGTTTTGGGCCCTTAAAGGGTTAAAAATAAGCATTCTAAATGTGGAATTTTGTGTATGATTTCATATTGGAATTATTTAAAAATAATAAGTGGCTGGCAATTAATTTTTTCCAGATGTGCAATTAATTAGTTAATTTTATTTAATCGATTCCCAGCCCTAGTTCTCTGATTTACTGTAACATACATATCGTACGTTAAAAATGTTTTTGTCTAAGCGTCACCAGAGTTAGTGTTCTATGTTTTTTATAATCATATTTTAATCTTTTTTACAGGTTTTCCACAAAGTACTGGATGTCGCAGACATGCATAGTATGTGGAAAGGGAATGTTGTTTGGACTAAAGTGTAAAAATTGCAAGTAGGTATCACAGTTTTTATATGAAGAGGCACAAATTGAAACTGATTTAGTGTTAAAATAAAATATCTGTTTAGTTTCTCTTAAAAAAACGTGCTTTTATACTGTTATTTTTGTCTATTTTCTCTTGAATAACTGTTGAATATTGATGTTTTATCTTCCTTCTCTTAACTCACCAGTTCTGTTAATAGCTTAGCTCTGCATGGTTGAATAAAAAGGACAAAATGAGCATTATCATGCTTCATATTTTCTGCTTTTGCATGCACTTAGGCTGAAGTGCCACAACAAATGCACCAAAGAAGCCCCGCCTTGCCATTTACTGATCATACAGCGAGGTGGAAGAGAATCCTTCAAAGGTATCATCTGATTCAGATCACATGCACTGACTTTGATGATGATGTTCATTCACAGATGAATAAATAAAAAATAGGCTACGAAATTTTGATCCGCACAGTCTTAAAAGGCCTTTAAAAATGAATAATAAAGTTGCTATAGAAGTCTATGGGATTTTGCTGATTTAATATTTAGGAGCCAATCAGTCCAGTTCTCATATACAGTCAATGACTTCAACCAAGGGGCCAGTCGACCCTTTAATACCAGAGCTGTTGCAGACGACAGGAAGTAGCACATATTCTTTAAAATACTGTAACTTTTTGACCGTTAATGTAATTAAAACAACAGCAGCATATTATAAAACAGAGATTTGCAGTGAAATGCAACACTTGAGTCCTATAAGTGTTACCTATCGGCACAATGAATCTGCATCAACTTCAGAATCTGTAGGAATTACATGAACTGCATTTATTCAAAGAGTATCAGCAGCTTTTTTCAAGTCAGGTTCAGATCAAGTTTTTCATCTGTAAAGATTTTTTTTTAGTTATTCCAGAGTTTTTGCATTGGTAATGCAATGTAACTTTAATTTCTGAAAGATGGAGACAGTTTTTTAGTGAAACCGGTTCTGCCGTTCCTCGACAGGCTGCAATTAAACACAATGAAGAGACGTTGTTGGTTTGGGCTGCAACAGCATGAGTCCATATTAATAGATGTCGAGAGCCGGCAGTCCAGAACCATTTGTGCTCTCATGATTACTCATTTATCTGAGCATGCATAATGTATTAGAAAAGGAAACCTTCCTGTATCCTTTCTATTTAGAAAAAGAATGAAATGACTTTGTCTGGTGCTGAAAAATGGAGCCACTTAGATTAAACCAACATTCAAGCATCGCATACTGTTTATTCTGATAATGAGTGCAATAAAAAAGACATTATAAAGTTTCTCTCCTTCTTCTCTCTGCTCCGCTCCTCCTCGTCCACTGAATAAGATCAACAAGGAATGACTCAAGGTAATTAGAGATCTTCTGCTGCTTTAATAAGACAACATGTGTTAGAGTTTTTCCCCTAGAATTGAGAGTAAATGAAATGGTGATGCCAGCATTTGTTCTCTTTCCCACAATGCTTCATTGTTCCTTCATTTTTTTTTCTGTGCAGTAGCTCGTCTGGTACGGACTGAATCAGTGCCATGTGATATCAACAACCCGCTCAGGTACACAGACCTGCACATCAGTCAGACGCTCCCCAAAACCAACAAAATCAACAAGGTAAGCACAAAGAACAAGCCGTGAACTCCGCCGAGCGTGGAAGCTGTCCTACATGTCAGGTTTTTAGGAGCCGCTTATGAGTCACTACTGTGTATTTCCCAGGGGAAGAGCAAACAGCCAGAAAAAGTCTTGATGTTTGCACAGATGGATTTGTTTTCATACGCTGAATATTTTGCAGCAAGTTTACACTCAGTTCGGGAGAAAAGTTTGTCACAGGAGCCCCCGCGGTGAGACAAACATGCATGTTTAACGGGGATTCGTGGAAGCAAACATCAGGATGAAACCGTCACTAAAGCACAAGCCTTTTGTTTTCTCTGTCATAATGAAGCTGAAGTCAGTCGAGACGACAGGTGAGAGCTTTATGTTGGGAGGAAGCTCTGCTTTAATCATGCCGTGGACAGCAGAAACATCTGGGGACATCAGAAGATTAGTTATTGATTTTCATTGTGATTTGAAAAGGTTGAGAAAGCCTGAAAACACCCGTCTCCCTCCCAGAGCTGTATCGGCTTAAAAGGTTGGTCTGTAATTTGCAGAATTGAGGATCACGTTTGGAAGTGTTTTGTGTATCTAGTCACTAGATTCTAGAGGGAGGGGGGGCTTCAGGGAATGTCCACAAGATACATGATAATGAAACAGGAAAACGTTTATCCACAAACTTCTGTGATGCTTTTTTTTTTTTTAAGTGGTTCTTTCAGTTTTAAATTTTATCCATAAAAAAATGAATGTATGGTTTCTTTATTTAAAGGGGCCATACCATGATTTAAACAGCTAGCATGTAGCTGGAATATTAGCTAAACTCCAAAAAAGCCAAAAAAAATCTTAGTAAATGCCCAAAAAGTCCAAAAAGCTATCAGTATGCCAATTTTTAAAACTTTAAGATTGAAACTTTTTAACATAATTATGAGTAATAAAAATGCAGGAATATTATTCCAGAATTAATCAACTTAATTAACTCAGTATTTTATTACCCATGAAAACATGTTTTGTCAAATAAGTTAGAAATAAGCTCAAGCCATTAATAACAATAAAATAAAATGATCTGGAGGGCCGAATCCGGCCCCCGGGCCTTGACTTTGACACTTTTGCCCATTTTTTCGCCCTTATCCAACTGTAACGACAGTGGTGACTAAAGTAAAAAGCAATTCAAGTAGAAGACCAATAGAAAGAAGATTCCCATTGTTTTACCTCTTCAGATATTTAATTAAAAAAAATAAAACAAGCAAATAACACTGTTTAGATCTCTAACTTTAATTTTAACTAACTTTACTCATAAATTTGATCTAAAAATTAGTTCAATTGCTCAATTCTCTTCTGTAGCAAGTTGGTGAATGGCTGCACACGGTCTCCTCTGAATGTTAGCTCAACATTTAGAGGCGTGGCCTACCGTGTGCTCATTTCCTCATTTGTGTCTTGATCTTCCTTAGACTCATGGCTGAAATGATTCCCACTTTGTAAACTCTGCAACATTTACCTCTAATCATCATTACACTAAACAGGGAAAGTTGGGTTCTGACATTATTTATTATAAAAGCATAACAAAGTGGGAAACGAAAACCACAAATAAAAACACAGAAATGGTGATAGATTTGTACATTTTTGCTTGAAGAGTAACTTTAAATCATTTGTTCTTTAAAATACTGAACTAATTGGTTATAACAGCTTTCCCAAAGCAACCCCAGACCATCACACTACCACCACCATGTGAAGCTACTGCTTTAAAAATGATTTAATCAATTTACTGTTGCTATATTACTACCTATTCATCATTTTACATCAGTGAGGTTTTTCTTTTGTGTATAAATACCATGTATCTAATTATCTGAACTCTGTTTTACCTTGAAGAATCTTTCTAGAGTTGAGACTCAAACCTAAACTTCAGGAAAGCTCAGACAATTTTTCTCATATTTGCAATTCTAAGTCATAAATCAAGAAGATAATCAAGCCTGAAAGTGTTTGAAATTTCCTCTAATAAGCCGGTAGTTCACTGATATGATTAGGAAAAATAATTGTTTGTGCACTGATTGTAACTAAAAATATGATTACATTTGGTAATTACATTTCCTAACCCCCACATAGGCATGCTTATTTGAAAAAAATAATATTTTATAGTCTGCTGCCTGTGCACCTGTGCATGGCAGGCCTGTCAATCACTCTGCATACAATATTATATTCTGATCAAAGTTTAATGACGCAGTAGTTGATAATCTGTTCTGGAAATGTGGAATGCATTTATAGAAAGTACAAAAATGACATGGAAAACAAAATAAAACGAAGCTTGCATATGCTTTGCATCATGCTGCCTTTGGATTGATTTTTCTCTTTGGAAGAAGCAGCATCGATTTCCCTTCATTCACACCCACATAGAAAATGAACAAGCAGAGATTGAAGGAGATAATCTATCAAGCTAAAAGGTTTGCAGTCCTTTTTTTTTTTTGTTCGCTGTTATCGCTGCGATTCAGGGGGAAGTCTTCAACCGCCAGAGCAGATTTAGAAGCTGACGACTTAAGAAAAATCAACATATATTTTAATTTTTTTGTCCTTTGGATAAAATATTGAAATAATAATTGAACATAATAATTATAAAAAAAATTAAATGTGATGGAAATTAGTTTGTGGTGGACATTCGGTCTTCCCACGACGTGGATCCCAGGAATTTTGCTGCCTGGTCTTATGGACTATTAGCATAAACTCACAGGATTCTCTTGTAATAATTGGTTTCAGCAAATGTTGATTTTTTTTTTCCTCTCTAAAAACACTTGACTTATTTCAGTGGCAAAAGCCAGATGTTATTGATGTTCCACATTAACCAATGCAAAAATCACTCAGGAAATGTTTTAGAATAGAATCTTCCTCACCGGATCTATCCGTCCACTGAAGTCCGATGATTCCGTCGATCGAGATCACGGACCAGGACCGGGATTCAGGTTGATCAAAACCGTCCAAAATCTAACAAACATGGAATCCCACTTCTGACACCAAGATTGGGGTGGAAATTTGTTAGATCCAATGAAATAAAGAAAGGAAAAAATAAAGAAAAGAAATGATGTGCAGAGAGGAGTCTGTGGATTCTCTGCTTGCTTGGAAAACAAACTCTAATCAGGAACTTAAGATAGTGACGTAAGGTTTCATATCTAAAATGGATAAGATGTTCTAATGAAGCCAAAATGATAAAATGCCCTGGCAAGAAACAAACACATCCTTTGGCTTCTAACTGTGTAGAAAGGTCGCTCAGTAAATCTCAAGGATGAAACCTAAAACTTCCATCACAGAAACCATTTAGTTTGTGTAAAATATATTTACATTTTCTTTTCTGCCCCTTTTTAATATCTTATTATGATCAACTCAAATAATTTCTAACAGGGGTTTTAATGCAATCTCAAATTTATGCATTAAATATCAACAAATTCAAAGAGTGCTTTTGGGTAAAATCAGTTTATTAAAGTTTTCAACAAAATTACAATCAGGAAAAACAAAATAAGAGCACCAAACAACTTCTCGTGATGGATTACTTCTGTCAGGCAAATCCAAAGCTCGCAAGCTGCTTTGTTTCTCTGTGACAAAGTTAATTTGCAGGAAGTTGTGCCCGAAAAGAACAAAACCAATCAAGAAACAACAAAGAAGATTGAAAGTATTTTCTTCATTTAAATAATACAATAAATGCCACAAATTTTGACATAATTCTTTTCTTTTCTGTCTCTTTTCAGGATCACATCCCAGTTCCATACCAGCCAGACTCCAGCAGTAATCCATCATCCACCACCTCATCCACTCCGTCCTCTCCGGCTCCGCCTCTACCCAGCAGCGCCACGCCCCCGTCGCCGCTGCATCCGTCCCCACAGTCGGCACGACAACAGAAACAGTTCAACCTAACAGGTACCAGGGACCCAACATTGTTTTTTTTTTTTAAATTTCTATCATTTATGGATTAAAGATCCTTTCTTTTGTGTTTAACTATGACAAAGTTTTGGACCAAATACCCGGACCGAGTATTTGAACACCAAATCAAGTTAGGGAACGATTTAAAATGTAATAATATTTTATGTAATAATATGTAAAATATAAAGTAATCTTATTTCATGACGAATTAACCGAAGATGAATGAAAAACAACACCAACAAATGCAAAAAGCCAAAACAAACAAAAAAAGTTTACCTATGCAGTACCTCAAGCTACCACCAGGGGCAACATGCAGATTTTGTTCACATTGTATTTGAATGAACTTGAAAAAGGCTGAGGTTTCATTTTGATAGTTTTTCATACACTTTAATTCAGTTAACAACCTCTAAATGTTTTTGTGTAGACCTTAAAGATGGAGAGATGGCGACCGCTTTATTTGGCCATCAGAAAAACCTTTTCTAAACAGAAATGATAAACCTAAAATTATTGCAATTATTGCATTTTTCTTCAAAGCCAAAGGGCCACAATGGAGGGACAAAAGACTGTCTCCAGAGCCTCAGGTTGCAGACTCCTGCTCTATGATAAACTGATGAACTGTCTGGGGTGAACATCATCTTCCCCACTTTAGTAGCTGGATAAAATCCTTAAAAAAAAACTGTTTTACTAATAATTAGGGGAGTAAAAAAAAAAAATCAATTCAGTGAAATATCGCGATTTTTCATTTGATGTTACTTCTATTGATTTAAAATGCTGCCAAGATGATATTTAATTAACAATTCATGAGCAAACATGCAGTTCAGCATCTTACTTTATGTTCCACCAAGCCTCTTTTAGCACCAAAACAACAAGATCTCACCAGAACCATCTTGTGTTAGATGTGAACTCGTGACCTTCATGGTTGTTGTTTTTGTAACATAGTAAAATGAGACATACAGTATACAACTCCGTTTTAACAAAGGGTGAGTATCAAACCAATAATCTGGGCCAAATTGGTTCTGGTGCTGCATAAAATGTACTTCTTGGCTCATGCAAGAATGAGTGAGACCATGCAGATGCACACTTACTGTTCTGATCATTAAATAAAATGTATTTTACCATTTTATTCATGTGAAAGGTGTATTAATATTTAGATTTTTGTTTAAGTCAGAATCAGAAATAAAATAAAACATTGTATCTGATACTGTCTTTGAATAAATTGGGATACAAATTGTATTGTATTGCCAATCCAAACCTCTACTAATAAAACATGTTTCCTTGTTTATTAACGTGCATATTTATTTACTTAAAAGCAAAATACAAAAATTGAGATGTTGCTAAGACATGCGGTTAAAATGCTGCTCCTCTACTAGTTCTATTTTTCACCGTTTTCTGAATGTTCACGAAAATGTTTTAAATAAAGTTTGATACAAATAGATCTGCTCTCACCCATAGCTGGTTTTGTCTTTCAGAAACATACTTGTTTTAATATAGTGTTTTAAAAATTCATAGCAACCAAGACCCAATATTGGAGTAAAAACTAAACTAAAATTGTAAATAAAAAAATAAAAATGATGTACTCCACTCAAGGTAGCTCAGTACCAGCTTTGACCTTCACTAAATAAGTTCCTAGTTAGTGTTTTCATCTCCAAACCTAAAAAAAAATGTATTTGTAGAGTTTTAACTAAAAGTTGTGCACATCTGATGTGGATTATTGATGGATGTCCACACTTTCCTAAAAATGTTTACTAAATGTGAAGTACAGGGTGTAAATATTTACTGAAAACCAATCAAATCTGTGTTTTCTTTGCAGCATCCAGTTATTTCAAATACAAGCAACAGTTCATCTTCCCAGGTAAGCCGATCCTTCCTTCATGCAGTCGGCCAAAGACTGTTTTGATGCATGTGGTCATTTTCCTTCTTTGCCTCCACACTCGCCTCATTTGGGCGTCCTAATGGTTTGTCAGTGCCCAGACCTCCTTTGTCCGCTCTGCAGTGTTTGCTCATTTGGTAGCTTATTACAGCCCGGACGGCGGAGGGAAAGAGTGAGGAGCAGCAGAGATCCGCGCTGGCAGGTGTTTGGAAATGCACAAATATTTTTTTGCAGCCTCATTACAAAGGAACGACGGGCTTTGTGAGCTGAACACACACATGGTCAAAGTTTATCACTGTGCCCAAACTGGTCTTAGAACTAAAACATAGCATAATTCTGTGTTTTTTTAGTTCCAGGATGATGAAAAAACAAAAGAAAAGAAAAAAACTCCTCTTAACATGTTAATTTTGCTGGAGCAAACACTGTGATTGTGTCACGTGATTCCAGCCGTTTCTGAATGTTCAAATTGGTCATTGAGAGCTTTCAGTCCTCCTGGCTTGCAGCTCTTTGGAGTGAATCCACACAAACACTCAGACGGGCTTCAGGCAAAAAAGAAAAACCCTGTCAGGTGCTGGTGCCAGCTCCAAATGTGCTCCGGGGAGACTGTTTGTTTTTTTTTTTTAAGCTCGCACTTTGTGTCACAAATTGTCACGGTGTGTCAACGCGTTTGTGATAGTCTTGTTTTTGGAGATGAAGGCAAAACAAAAGCGTATTTTACCTGTAGACGGGCCGCGGGGAAAACACGTCTTTGGTTTGTTTGATTTCTCCTTTGGAAGAAGATTCAAATCAAACTCATGTCTGCTGTAAATCTTGTTTGAATTTAAAGATTAATTGATAAAAGGTTTGTGGAAATTTGCTTACAAAGATTCACTGAAAAGTGGTTTCATGTAGAGCTGGGTTAATCAATTTAAATTGATCTAAGCTTAATAGATCAATAATCGATCCATAAAAATAGAGATCGATCTGGCAAATAAAGCTAAAGTCCACTAACTTGATGCTAACATTTAATGGAATTTCCCATAGTAATGCTAACACTCGGTCGACCTAAACATACATTACTGACTAAATAAACATCTTTATTAACTCACAGGAATGAATTTTCCAAACTCTTTTAAGGAAAAATATTTTTAAAATAACCATTTGTGGTTGTTTTTTGCTCATACTTTCATCTTCTTTTTTAAAAAAAAGTGTAATGCTATAATGTGAGCTCCACCTAGTGGTCAAACTAAAACTCCCTCCAGGAGAAGCAGAACAATGTTTACAATGTTAATGATCTGAACATTTTTGTTAAAACTTCTCCTTTAGAGAATCCATGTAACACTATGATATTACCAATCTCAGTATTTTACTGATGCATTTTACAGTATGTGAACTGTGTCAGATTAATATAAATATATTCAAAACATATTGTAAATTATTAATGTATTTTTAAACAAATGTGTCTAAATGTGTAAACTCAAAATAGAATGGAATCGAGTGGATTGAATGAATCGAAAAACATCGGAATTGAATCAGTCCAGGCTCTGGTAAATCGAATCAATTCTGGAAATCATAATCGATACTAAGCCCTACTTTCACGTCAAGAAGAAGTGTTGTCCAAAATGACCAAAAAGAACAAAGTAGGATTCCTGACCAGCTCAGTTTCCTTGCGGTAGAGTGTCTGCCCTGTTACTAGAAGGTGTTGAGTTCAAATCCATGTCCAAGTCATACCAAGGACTCTAGAAATACTCACCTATGGTCAGGGTGCTCCCTTAGAGATAGAGTAAGAAGCTTGGTCACGCGTGGAGTAGAGCTGCTTCTCCTCCATATCTAGGGGAGCCAGTTGAGGTGGCTCAGGCATCTGGTCCGGATGCCTCCTGGAGAGGTGTTGTCGGCATGTCCCACTGGGTGGAGGATCGGGGAAGACCCAGGACACACTGGAGAGACTACATCTCTCTGCTCCCGAGGAGCTGGAGGACGTGGGGCAAGGAAATCTGGGTATCTTTGCTCAGACTGCTGCACACCCGCAACCCGAGCAGAAGAAATTGGAAGGATGCATTGATATTTACCATATGAATTTTATTCATAATTGATTTTAAGTTCATAACTCAATAAAAAATCAACTAATTTTCTGATTTTTTTTTTTTTTTTTTTTTGGTTTGGACCCATTTCCAGACCTAGCAACTATAGTTTTAAGGCTTTTGATCAAAAGTTGTCCTAATTAGACCAATTGAAAAGTGATAGATTGCCAGTTTTAATCAATAAGTCGGTCAAAAAATTACCTAAAATGGCTGAATTTTGGATAAGATGGATTTTGGATTGGTCGTGTTGGTCCCTTTTCTGGACACTGCACCACCTTTGGCCAAACCAAAGACTTGATGAAACACTGAATATATTAGAACTGAATAGACTTTTCCACGGTTCCAGCTCAACCTTTATCCAATATGAAATCCAAATATGAAGGCCGAAAAAGATGTAGTTATTTTCTGCAGCTTAGAAGTGTCAGATGAGGGAAATAAAAGCTGGTGATAATGGCCTCAGTGATGTGTGAGCTCTTTCCACAGAAGTGGAGGACTGTCCATCCACAGAGTGCTTTGTGACAAAGGGGCCTTTTTGTTGCATCGCCTCCATGGCTGTGATAATAATGCCAGAAATCCTATGTGGAAATCATTCACCGCCTCTGCAACAAACTTCAGAGCTGCTGCAGCATCAGAGCTTGCAGCTCGACAAGGTTTTGGTCTGTCGCACACCTGAGGGAGATGAAATGTCAAGTTCTCCTTAGCCTCTTCTGGACACTGTGAACAACTAAAGTAAGGTTTGGAAAAACTTCTCAGACTTTAGACGCACTTTCAGACACACTGTTTTCTCCAGACGGTCACAACAAGGACATGTACACGAGCTGGCTGAAAAGCAAAGAAAACATATGAGTCTGAATGTATCGTGAAGCAAAACTTACCCTGAGAAGAAGTTCTCAAGCATTGGTTTCTTTTGACCAGTTCTGCTTTGTGAGATCTACCTGGAAAAGCAACGAATACCAATGGAGGTCATCCAGCAGCTCGTCTTTTTCTCGCTTTACTTCCGCAACTTTGTGTATATCAGGAATTTAATGTTGTTTCAAAGAGGATTGCGGGCGGCTAAGAAGAAACAGGACACCAGAATCACCAGCTACGAGCTATACTGGTGTTTTCTAATGTCTTCATCACTTTCTCCTATTCATCGGGTGGTTACAGTGGCTCCACCCCAACCGTCCTGTTCTATTTTTCTCTGGACCTACCATGGATGGGGGCCTTTAAGAGGTACAGGTCGGAACTGTTTAATGGGTCCATTTTACAATGGAAAGACTCAAAATACTGGACCGGACCATACCGAACTGGACCTCTCAGTGGAAACAAGGAGCTGGCTAAGGAGCTGGTTGGGTTTTAGTTGTTTCGTTCTCTTTTACGTTCTTTGTCCTCAGCAGTCTTACTCTGCTGGGTTTTGTTATTTTAGTTTGGGGTTTGGTAGTCTTGGTTTGTGGGCTTTGTTTGTTTGTTTTCTTTAGGTAGTTTTGGTTCGGGGGAGCTGCTGACTCTGACGGTCGACATGGTTGGGTCAGCAGTCTCCATGACTTATTTTCTGTTTGGCCAAAGAGCCAATTCTTATTGTTTTGTCTTTTTGTTTTATTTTTGTGTTTTGCTTTAAGGACACTCATCGGTTTTCCCTTGTGCTTTTCAGGACACAGTTTTTCTATTTCCCTTATTTAGTAAACTGTGTTACTTTTTCTCACTGGTGTCCAGGTTTTTTTATGGTCCCATTTTTGGTTTTCCTCCTAATATTGAGGCAGGTTGAGCAGTTTTGAATCTCTTTGGATCACAGTTATCCAACTCTGTTCAACAGGATCTGTCTGTGGATCTGGATAAAGACATCTGGATAATAGCGGTCCTTGACTCAGATCTAAGCGCGTTTGCTTTGTGTTGCAGATGTTACTCCAGAGGCACCTCCCAGCAGAGCCCCCCAGGTCATCTTGCATCCCGTCCTCTCTGAACCGGGGTGAGTGGAACATCTGAGAGACCTCTCCGTCTGTTTCCCTCCCTGTAATCTTCCTCCTCCTCCTCCTCCGTGAGTCTCTCAGTCTCCGTGGCCTCTGGTCAAAGGCCAAGCCGAGCTTATTGGAGCAAAGACATTTGGGTGCCAATTTTAATGTGAGGGACAACATGACGATTACTTACAGACTAACATTAGCTTGGCCTTTAGTTCACGCTACACTTACGATGCCAAGTGGATTTCCACTGACTCTTTGAAGAAGTCAGTGGTCAGGGAAAATATCCGGAAGAGGAGGATAAAGGATGAGAAGCCTTTTGACCCAGATGTAAATCAGATTAGCATCACGACCCATCTGGAGAAGCGGGTCAGGAGAGCCCCATCGATACGTTCAGTCCTGACGGAACATGGAGGAGTGCCGATTGATCTGTGGCAGAATCACTGCTGTTTTTATTTTTAACTATTACGCGGGTCTCCAAATGGGAGCGAGTGGAATAATAAGAATGAATGGAAGTGTAGTGTAAAGCGTTGTGCCGTCATTCCTGCTGAAGGAAAACATTCACAATAAAGCAGCAGCTGCCGGCTTTGAGATAACAACATGTAAAGAAATAAAAACCAGCACAAACATCAAAGTAGATGCGTCTTTTATTGTGATTATTTAAGGTTCAGAGCTTCATCATCATCATCTGTGTTTGTTGAGGCCAAATCCATCCTGAACTACATTTTTACAATGTTTTGCCTTTATTAATGGAGAATCCAAAAACAGTGATCTGCATAAGGCGAAGAAGCTGCTTCAGCGTTTAGACCAACAACCACGTCTGTAAAGTCTGTGAACCGCCACTTTCCCTTATGAAAAACGTGAAGAAAATGAACAATAAACTGTTCATGTTCGGGTACGGTTTTACAGAGGCATCAGGGAAAGCTTGATAGTTGACAAAAACCTGGAGAAAAAAAGAGAAAAAAAATAATATTTTTATTAGTTTATTAGTTTAGGGCCACCATAAAAATATAATAACATAGAGAACGAGAAAAAAGTATTTAAATTATGAGAAAAACGAATCATTTAATGAGAATACAAATATGAGAAAAAATTGTAAGAATTAAGTCCTAAAATTCTGAGTAAAGGAGTAAACATTTTATAATAATAAAGTTTTTGGTCTTGTAAACATAAAAGTTTAAGGACAAAGATAAGAATTTGCAGGTTATTTTTCAGAAAAATGCTGTTTTCTCATAATTTTACAAATTTGTTCCAATAAAAGTAAAATCTTTTTCTCAAAATGTTACTTCTCTTTTTGCACATTTATAACTTTTCTCCCATAATTTTTTAACTTTATTCTCATAAAATCACGATTTTTTTCTTATAGTTTTGAAACTTTTTTCTCATAAAATTGTGACTTTTCTCACATAAATTCTACAATCTAGCTCATAAAATTACAACTTTTTTTCCCATAAAATCACAACTTTTTTCTCATAATTTCAGAACTTTTTTCTCTTCATTTTACAATCTTTTCTTCTCAGAAAATTACAACTTTTCTCTCATAATTTTACAACTTCCTTCTCATTAAATTGCATCTTTTTTTTTTAAAGAATTTATTCTCTTAAATCATTTATATATTTTATTGGCGGCCCTAAACACTCCGTTGTAATTAAAGAATATATTTTTTGATTTGAAAACTTTGCAGTGTGTGAACTGTTTTCTATCTGGGTGATTAGTTTTTATAAATAAACTGAATTGAGTAAAACTATTAAAAATAATTATACACAGTTTTACATTATTATCCTGTCCTTAAATACTTTTTAAAATACTTTTACTTTATAAAATGCACTTTTTACCTATTGAAGAACTGACTGGAGTGAAGTACTCAGGTGTTTTTGGTGTTCCTGTGACATTTTTCTAATGAGGGAAGACATATGAAAAGAAAACTGATTGTATAGCTGAGTATTTCTTTAATCAAATCATTGTGAATCAATGAAAAAATGCACTTTGAAAATAGCTTATGGGTGGGACCCTCCGATCTCAGCAATGAGGAGGGGAAAGGGGGCGGGGTTGCTTCTCTTCAACAGTCCCACCCACAGCTCTGAGGCAAATTTCTAATAAACTTCTACCACTCTGCAGAAACTATTTCAAAACAACATAATCATAATTAGAAGACCACTAGGAACACTTTTAAAATAGACCGAAAGACGATCAGAGTGGAACTGTAAGAACAATTTAGCTTCGCTAACCAGAAATCAACAAAAAACAAACAAAAATCTAAAATTACTGTTCAAGTATTTTCACCTCTGGTGTCTTTATTTCCAGAAAAGCGGTGAGGCGATTCAAGGCGGATGTGCATCAGTCCCAATGTTAGCAAACACGTTACTCACATGATTACTTTCTACTTATATAACGCAGCATGAAAGGATAAACACACAGTTTTTGTGTACATTTCTCCTCCTCTGTAGAGACAGCTATAGTTGACATTGTTCCTCGCTCACATCTGGAGGAAAACATCAAACTTCTTCCTCTTTTTTGATAGATTTACTCCACATTTGAGTGGAAACTCGAGGACAATTTGATTCTTTAAGATTAGAGTAAGACAAAGTGAGTCTGTGTTGCAGAAAAATGACAAAGTTAATGAAAAAGCTTGAGCTCATTCTGCTGTCTGACCTGCACAACATTAATTTCTCTTCTGGTATAATTAAAGCATCACCTCATGATGCCTCTCATGGTGCTGAGGAAAGACCTAAATGAGCTCTCACAAGTTATAAAGAGGCAAACCATTAAAAATTATTAATCTTTTTGCTTTTGACAACTTTTTATGTTTTTTAAGTCCAATTTAAAACCAAGAAGAGACGCGTGTTTACAAAAACTTCAGTTTTATTACTGCCATTGTCCTTTCTCGCCCACATCTTTGTGAGCTTTTGCAGAGGCAGCAGGCAGGTTTTTCTGGCTCTAATGGCCTCATCCCAGGGTTAATGAGGGCCTGGTTCAGACCTGAACGCCCCGCAGGATTCCCTCATTAGAGACGAGATGGAAGCGGCGGTAGGGGCCCTCGACGCCACAGGAATCGCATTATTTTCTAAGCTGTCTCACCTGTGGCTTTTCCCCCAGAGTCTGGGCTGGCTTAGTGAACAAGTGCTCGCAGACGCACAGCGCTGCTACTCATCATGGATGTGGGCGGAGCCAGACCGGCTAAAGGGGGGGAGAGGTCTCTTTGGGGTGTGTCTTTGAAACCCGGTGTGTCAAAATCCGAGGCCAAACACTTTATTATGGAGCGTCACAAATATTTCACAGATTACTAATATATTTAACTCAAGTAAGTTCCTAATTTAGAGTGGATTATTTTTCATTTATTAAAGTCTAAATCTCCTATTAACTTAGAAATGAATGGTCTTGTCACGGACCGGTCTGTATGAGGCTGAAGTGGGATTTCATTTGAATTATTTTAGGTTCCAGTTTTTCTTAACTTTTGAGGTTAAAGTTCATCTTCTGTAAGATATCTGCAAATGTATGGAGCTAAATCAGGGCCAATATTATTTGAAACCCAAATAAACAAATTGAAAAAAATATTGGAGTTTGGGCAAAAAAAATTAAAATTTCCAATTGCTTTTCTAAAATAACTTAATTATTTTCAGCTTCAAATGTTAATTTTATTCAGGTTTTCTAAACTCAAAATCTCTATTTCGAAACTTTTTTTTCAGTTTCAACTCTTTTTTTTTTTATCTGTCGCTCCAACAGAGTTTTAGCCTTTTTATTCAAGCATAAGGATGTTTTCGATGTATATAACAATAAGATGGCGCTTTGGGGCTACAACAGCGTATTTGATGCGCGTATGATAGTACAGACTGAACAGACATTTTCTGACCGTAATTATCACAGCTCTCAGTCAGTGAATGCACCGGGACTGAAGTTACCACCCCCATCGATTTTGATTGGTCCTTTGTGTTAGCCCCGCCCCAACACGCCACAGTGGGGCCAAAGGTTTTGATCTGAAATTTTAATATTTGAAAACGAAAAAAAAGAGTTTGAAAAGAATTGAAATTTTGAGTTTTGAAACCAAATAAAATTCACATTTAAATCTGAAAATCATTAAGTTTATTTCAGAATAGCAAAAAGTTTCAGACATTTTAATTTTTTTTTTGGCCAAACCAATATTTTTTTTCAATTTTTTTTTTATATGGGGTTCAACTAATATTGACCCCAATTTAGCTCCTAATTTAGATGCTTTAAACTTTACTTGTATTTACCAGATTTACTGAATATTATGCATTGTTACTATGATAGACTCCTGATTTTTGTCTGTTAAATGGAGATTTATTTTATTTTGAAGTCAAATGCTCTCCTTTTGTTTCCTCTCTGGTTCTTTTCTGAAAAAAAAACAAAAAACAAAAACAAAAAAAAAACACTTTGCAAAATGGCTGCAAAATATGAGAAAATTCGACTTGCAATACATGAACAAATATCAAAGCGAACAACAACCAAAACATATTTTCCATTTCACTGCAACAGTAAATAGAAGTCAACATAAAAAGGATCCATCCGATTGGTCAAATGAGTAAAAGGCTCTATTTTTATTTTTTAAATATTTCATGAGATTGTTTCCGCATGCGTGTAAAAGGTAACCATTTGTTGACACTGTCTTTTGTGTATCGCGTAGGCTGATATCGCGATAACGATAAATTTGCTATTTATTGTGCAAACCTACTTTCCACATACACTTGTGTTTCGTTAACTTTGCCAGTTTGGGGGGTTTAAGTGTCAACCGGAGCAGACGCTTTTAGGAAAGAGCGGGGATGGAATTTCGATACGTGACCAAATTTGCCAAAATATAACATCCTTCAGAATCAGTTGATAAATAAAACAGAAAAAAATATATATTAAAAATTGTATTTCTGGTACCAACTGTCCCACAGACCGGTTCCGGTCGGCGGGATTATATTTAAAAAACTTTGTGGCAGTTTTGCTGGAGACAAAAGCTTGTCTTGCTTTTGGTAAAAGAAATCAGAATTATCCACAAAATATTTCAGCAAACGTTTAGTGAACACGAACATTCTCAGAAATACAGCATTAGTCAAGCACGGTGGGGGTTGTATAATGGTCTGGGGCTGTTTTAGATCTTCTGGACAAAAAACAAAAATCCTGAAAGAGATTGTTTCAGCATCAGTTCCTGACCTCGATCTCCATCTTTGTCTGCATAAATATCTTCTGAGAAAACATGCAGAAGAAAATAATCGTCTGAATAAATCCAATTTAAAAGTAGTTTTGTTTGCCACAGGAAAAATGTGATCAATATTTTTTCTAGAAAAAAAGAAAATAAATAGTCTCCCTAAAAAAATTACAGGCTGAATATTTGTTTCCTTTTTAAGAAAAAGTCTTCAGCACTCTTTTCTCAACAAGCCCCAGACCATTACACTACCACCAACATGCTTGACTGATGCTGTTTTTTACCAGAAGTCTGTGTTAAGACCAGTTTGCTTAAATATTTCAAGGATAATAAACAAATTAGCTGCTAATTATCCCACCAAAGTATTAAATAAATATTTTAAGAGTGTTTATTTTCTATTTCCTATGATCTGTGCAAACATTTAATTGCATCTCTTGAAAAAAAAAAACAAAGTGTGTGAAAGTGCCTCTCGTGTGTAATGGCATCATTTTTTTTGTCACAGAATACATTTGAGTATTTTTGGTGGTGATTAAAAGGCAGCCGACGTAATTTAGAGTCATTGAAGAGCCTGAATAAAGAGTGTAACAAGGCGATCCTCCATCGGCGAGGAGCCTGGTCCTGCAGGACGAAGATCACTGAGAGGTTCCAGGCATCAGACAGCTCCTCCATCCAGCCCAGCAGCTGAGTCCACGTTTCCCTCTGCAGCGTCTGGGTTGAATTTGTGCTGTGGAGCACAAAGAGGATCACTGACGGCGACGCTTTCCGTCCACGCTCACAGCTTCTGGGTTCTGTTGGAGTTATTAACAGTTTGTCCGCACAGATGCAGCTAATCAGCGATCAGAGTCCGGCTGCACGCTCTTCCGTTACCTACAGGGTCTTTCCACTCGCATGTGCACTAATCTTTTGTCTTGTCATGCTAGACAAAAAAAACATAAAAAATGGTAGCTGTCCAAAATTATTTTAAAAAGTATTTTGCACTCCATTAGAGTGAGGAAAGTTATTTTAGAAGAACTTAACAATTTTCTTGTCTCTTTCTTAGCAACGAGGGAAACCATTTACTTCAGATCGAAGTTGAACCGACATCAGACGTAAGTTCTCCTGGTTTTTTAAGCATGAAGGGAGATTTTTCTCTGTTGATAACATGTAAATATTTGTTTAGTCCATGTTTAGAATACTTAGTCAGCCACCATGACAGATGAGAGAAGCCTGTAGTTTTCATCTTAGCTCAGCTATGAGACACAAAATGAGGAAAAAAACAGAAAATAATTTTTTTTAATTTTTTTTAAGAATTTATTTGTAAAAAAAAAAAAAAAAAAGGTGGAAAATAAGTATTTGGTAAATAACAAAAGTTATTCCAGTACTTTGTTATATACTAGGGCTGGGTGATTCTGAGCACTTGGGTATTGATCCAATACCGGCCAATATCGATACAATATCAATATTATTTGTAAATGTGGTGGACGTGACATGAACCTTTAAATATTCGTTTTTTTTTAATCTCCACAAATGTTTTTTTGTAAGTTTCCCTTTTTGAATTAGTAGTTAAACATAAAAACAGAAATTAAGACAAAAACTTCTATTTAATGGAAAACAGTTTATTAAAATAAAAACTTCTTGAAATTAATTAAAAAATGAAGAAGTGAATGCAAAACAGTCAACAAGCCAAAAGAAACAAATATTTATAATACAAAAAAAAATCAAAATGTTTAAAGATTAAAAAAACAACTGATAAAAACGTAAATAATTTGCTACGTCTTAGCGTTTAAATAGAACAATAAAAACAGTTGAAAAGTAACTTGTAGATACAATTCAACATTTAAATAGAATAACTGAAAATTGTGAAAAAATTAATAACTTGTAAACAGTTATATCAACATTTTTTGGAGATTCAGAAAAGTTTCTAACAAGAGTGGAAACATCGATATAAGTGGGATTTTGAACAATTGATGGCTGACTTAATACTTTTTTGTCCCACTTTAGCTTAAAAAAAAAGATTGAATAACTTGCAGTGAAAGAGATTAAGCAGATGTATTCTAGAGAAACTGGTTCAAATAGTTTTATCTTGCAATTCTCATTTAATTTTTGCTGTAACAGTATATTCTGGCTCAAAAACAACATCTGGGTTTTGCTTTACAGAATGAGGACGGCAACATGGAGGACTCCGGCGATGAGTTTGAGGAGATGAACCTGTCTCTGCTGTCGGCCCGTAACTTCCCGCGTAAGGCCAGCCAGACCAGCATCTTCCTGCAGGAGTGGGACATCCCCTTCGAGCAGCTGGAGATCGGGGAGATGATCGGCAAAGGCCGCTTCGGGAGAGTCTACCACGGACGGTGGCACGGAGAGGTCGCCATCCGCCTGATCGACATCGAGCGGGACAACGAGGACCAGCTGAAGGCCTTCAAGCGCGAGGTCATGGCCTACCGCAACACGCGCCACGAGAACGTGGTGCTCTTCATGGGGGCGTGCATGAGCCCGCCCCATCTGGCCATAATCACCAGGTGAGATTCAGGAGGTCAAGTATGACATCATGATCTGAAAAAATTCAGCTCAGTTTATCAGGATTTAGAGTATGTTTTATTCTTGGTTATAAAATTAATATTTTTGACTGAAATTTGCAGATATTTCCTCACATTCATTATTAAAAACAATCAGTGTTTATGTGCTTATGAAATTCAATCTGGATATTTACTTCTTTAGAAACTTCTATATCTTGTTGACAGTTTCTGAAAACAAAAATATTATTTTTATAATACCAATATTATTAATCATATATATTAGATATATTTTAGCTGTTTTGGCTAACCTGG
>NC_050520.1:1901708-1909790 GCF_002922805.2 Oryzias melastigma
CTAATTTAATCATTTTTTGTTTGTTTTTTTTAGATTGTTTTGGAGTTAGGCCAATATTTACACACTAGCTGTTTTTGGCTAATTTAGGCTTTTTTCAGTTTTTTAGGATATTTTGAAGTTTAACTATTTTTTTCAGCTACAAACTAGCTTTTGTTGTTGTTTAGGCTAATTTGGCATTTAGGTAATATTTTAGCTGGCTATTACCTTCAGTGATTTCAGCTAGCAACTTCAGCATTTTCAGCTATTAACTTCAGCTTTTTCAGCTATCAATTTCAGCGTTTTCAGCTATCAACTTCAGCGTTTTCAGCTAGCAACTTCAGCATTTTCAGCTATCAACTTCAGCATTTTCAGCTATCAACTTCAGCATTTTCAGCTATTAACTTCAGCATTTTCAGCTATTAACTTCAACTTTTTCGGCTATCAACTTCAGCATTTTTAGCTAGTAACATTAGCGTTTTCCGCTATTAACATCAGCATTTTCAGCTATTAACTTCAGCTTTTTCAGCTATCAACTTCAGCATTTTTAGCTAAAAACATAAGCGTTTTCAGCTATTAACTTCAGCTTTTTCAACTATTAACTTCTGCTTTTTCAGCTATTAACTTCAGCGTTTTCAGCTATTAACTTCAGCATTTTCAGCTATCAATTTCAGTATCTTCAGCTATCAGCACTAGGATCTTCAGCGGCTAAATTCAGCTTACAGCATTGTCATTAGCATTATAGTAGGTATTGCTATATACTGTATCTAGTTCATAATTATGTTAAAAATTACAGTTTTAAAGTTTTAAAAATGTAGTTTTAGGGTGTCCAATAAATGTTCATTGAGTTTGACACCCCTGTTCTAAAGGGTGAGTACTGGCTCCTCCACACACGCGGTGTGCAGGCGATATGTAAATGTCTACAAAAACTACATTCTGTTAAATTTCCTCATTTCTAACATCCCTTACGGGCTTCTTGCAGGATTTTGGGGCTTGAAAAAAGGAAAAATCCTCACAACACGCTTTTATTGCCCTTGCTTATCCTTGTGTGTTGTAAAAGTTTTCACTATGACCTGTTGTTTGCAGCATGCCTGTAAAAAAAAAAAAAAGTTAATGAACATTTCTGCTCTGTGGAATCACCGAGTGCTCTACAACCCTGATGTCTGGTGTGTGTCACATCCACATTTGTACATTTTTCACCCAGTTAGATGGAAGCGGTGATAAATAAAAGTGACTACAGTCCACTTTCTTACAGTTCTTTTCTCAGAACTGCAATCCTGTCATTGCACAAAGCCTGAACAGAAAGAAAACTAATAAAAATGAGTTTGAACTAATGCTCTCTGCCGGCTGCAACCCTGAAAAGGTCTTCAGCGCTCGCTCAGATCTGCTCCGTCTGACAGAGAAACATGCAGACGTTATGATTAGAACAGGCTACCACTGTTGCTGAGTAGATGAACCGCCCACACCCCCACAGCAGCAGCAGCAGCAGCAGCAGCGGCAGCAGCGCCGCGTTCGCCTTGACAGTCTGGCAGCAGACAATGCAAACAAGTGAACTGAAGAAATTCCCTGCCCGAGTTAACGCGCTTAATTATTTCAGGGAATGGCTTTCACGTTCCTGCCGGAACGGGAAGTCGATTCTGCTCGTTGGGAACATCACAGGAAACACTCTCCTTCAGTTAATTAGCTAATTATGTTAACAAAAAGTTGTTTGCCTCTTTTCCCTCTCTTATCTACTCAGACTGAACAAAAGACAAGTCTCACCAAGAAAAATCTTTATTCTTTCTATTTTTTGCTTTTTATCTGGAAAGTGTTTTTAAACATAGTTTCTGTAAGAGCAGCTGTTTAAGTACATTTACAGATGAAAAGTGTAAAAGAATAAGCAAGCTGACAGTTGAAAATGACTGCAAATGTCAGAGCAACAGGTGGTCCAGTCATCCAATAATACTCCTCCTCATACGTCACACTGATGGGAGGAAAAGGAGTTTCTTCAAATGCAGCTCAACACATCAATAACAATTTATTTACATTTCTGGAAGCATAAATATTGACTTTTACTTTTCTTTCTTTTTAATCGTCTTCGATTGTTTCCTCTTGTGACGGACAGTCGATTGATTTTCCTTTTCATAGCATGCAGAACACGTTTCAGGACTTTGACGTCATCTGCTGTTATTTCTGGAGTTTTGAGCTTGCATATAGCATAATTACTTCATTTAAAAGTGCAGAGGTGACCTTCGGCGCGTTCAGGTGGCCTCATTAGCTTTTCATCATCTTCAGACATGCAGCCGCATTCCTGCGTTCAGAGAAAAGGACGAAGGAAGGGAGCGGCTAAAAAACGTGGCTGCTGTCAGCTTGTTGCAGCCCATGAATATGCATGAGCCGGTGGCCTCCAGTACTTTGCTGCTCACCTGTGGGGCGCAGTCGGGGTTGAGGGTTTCAATTGTGAGGCGGCGGGGGGTCGTGCAGCTGTCTATTAAGACACGCTTGTGATGGCGCCCCTGCAGAACGATGCCGAAGCGATAAGGATGGGGAGATGAAGATTCAAAACAAGCTGGCGGGGTTGGAAACAGGTGATTCAGTCATCCACAGGAGGTTGAAAGGAAATAAATCTGAATGCAACGTGGTTCCAATTAAATCCTTCTTCATTGCAATCTTTTTTAAATTATGTAGCGATAATAAAATGTTTCTTTAAGTTGCTGCTATTTCACCCGCTGATCTCCTTCCTCTGTCAGTTTATGTAAAGGCCGGACGCTCTACTCGGTGGTGCGGGATGCCAAGGTGGTCCTGGACGTTAACAAGACCCGACAGATCGCACAAGAGATGGTCAAGGTAAAGCGGTTCAGCTTCAGCATGAACATGTCCCATCGTGCTCACAGCTCCGCTGCTCTCCGTCCTCAGGGGATGGGCTACCTTCACGCAAAAGGCATCCTGCACAAAGACATGAAGTCCAAGAATGTGTTTTATGACAACGGCAAAGTGGTCATCACCGATTTTGGACTCTTCACCATATCAGGTGTTCTGCAGGCTGGCAGGTAATCACCTCCAACACCGAGCTGCATTTTGTTCATGAAACAAGTGTGGAGGCTTAAGAAATCAAAGTAAAATATGTTATATTTAATGAAGACTTGCAATAAAATGTGTTTATTCAACAGTTTGATATGTCTTTGATCGTGTTGATCAATTAAAATATCTTCTAAAAGTTTCAAGTATTTTGGTTAAAAGTATTAAAGGAGCCACACCATGATTGTCTTAAGCCTTTCAGAGTAAACTATATCCATATATACGATCATGTATTACCTGTACAACACTGAAAAAAAAATTATATTTAAAATATTAATCATTTTTATGGACCGTTTTAATACCTGGAAGTAAAACGACTCGATCTGTCGGTCCCGCCCATTTCATGACATCGTCCTTGAGCCTGCCCATAGACCCTCAATGAACCCCTTCAGTTGTTCGTTGTAGTCTGAGGGGCGGAGCTTACAGCACAGATTTTTCCTGGAGGGGGCGGGTTGACATAAAAGGAATGATCAGTAAAATACACTTAAAACCTCAAAAAGTAGAATTATAGGGCCCCTTTAAAGGGCATTCTAGCTAGCTCAGCTATAGCATGTTAGTGAGATCCTCTCTAGCAAGCTAGCATGCTCCATTGTGGTGAGCTAGCAAGCTCCACTCTAGTGAGCTAGCATTCTCCACTATAGTGAGCTAGCAAGCTCCGCTGCAGTGAGCTAGCAAGCTCTGCTATAGTGAGCTAGCAAGCTCCACTATAGTGAGCTAGCAAGCTCCGCTGCAGTGAGCTAGCAAGTTACGCTGCAGTAAGTTAGCAAGCTCCGCTGCAGTGAGCTAGCAAGCTCCGCTGCAGTGAGCTAGCAAGCCACACTGAAGTGAGCTAGCAAGCCCCACTGCAGTAAGCTCGCAAGCCCCACTGTAGTGAGCTAGCAAGCTCCGGTGTAGCATGTTAGTGAGCTCCTCTCTAGCAAACTAGCATGCTGCACTGTGATGAGCTAGCAAGCTCCACTGTAGCGAGCTAACAAGCTCCGCTGTCCACCAGGTGACTGAATAGCATAGCGAGCTAACCCACTGAGTGTCCACTTAAGTCGATGTGGACAAACCCAATCGGGGCCACATTTTCTGCCCACTTTGAAAACCATAGGGGGCCCACTTGGCTTTGCTGGCTGGGATGTCCGTCTCTGCGTGACTTTCACTCCTACTTACCTATAAAAATGAATTAGAAGTTTGTTTAAATGTAAATGAATTCAAGATTTATAAACTAAATTGTCTTCATGTATTTGTTGTATTTATACACTCTTTTCTGACTTGTTGATCCACTTTGACACATTTTGTCTTTTGTTGTTCTGATGGTGGGTGCTTGCCTCTATTTAACATTTATTTTTATTCATAGCAGATGATGGAAATGCTGTTTACTTTTTTTTTCTCCGTATTGCAATTCAGCGAGTTTTCAGCACCTCGCATGTTTTTTTTCGAGCTGCCGTCAACAGTTTTCTGCAGCTTCATCTGAAGGACTGAGGCCACACTTGTAAGCTTGTCATTGTGGGACAGCTAATTTAATGAACAATTAAACACGATGTCAAAGCTTAAACTTCAACACATTAGATGATGTTTTTGAAAATTGGATGTGAGTGCGGCAACAGCCCAGCAATGCAAATGCAGGCTTTCATGCGCAACAAGACAGAAACCATCTCTCCTGACGAGCGTCCATCTCCTCGTCTTCTGTCTGCAGCCGGAGAGAAGACAAACTGAGGATCCCCAGCGGATGGCTGTGTCACCTGGCTCCAGAAATCATCCAGCAGCTCTCGCCGGACACGGAGGAGGACAAGCTGCCTTTCTCCAAGCAGTCAGACGTCTTTGCTTTCGGGTGAGTGTCCTCCACCATGATGAGTGTTGATGTTTACGGCAAAGTGATGAAAAGTGTCAGATATGTCCTTGAATCCAGACCATGCCAGTGCTTACAGCAGTTTGAACAAATAATTTCTGTAAAAAAGCAAAAATACAAAAAAGTCTTTGAGGATCGCACACTTTAAAGATCTCGTAGAATTATGGATTTATGGTAAAAGATTAGCTAGAAGTTCAAATCACATCAACAAATTACTAAAAACATATTAAAGATCACAACAACGATTACAAAATTAAAGCAGAGCCAATACCCAAAGCAACAAAAATATTTTGTTGTTTTGATCTCTAATATCTATTTGAGTGATTTTTTGATTTAATTTGGACTTCAGGGCCACCGTACATTAGAAACTTTTGATTTGGGGGAAAAAAAACTACAGACTGTGTTATTATTTATGTGTAGCTTAGAGGAACAATATATCTGAACACAAAATCAGACTTATTGTGGTAAATATGTAATATAAAGATATAAAGAGTTGGTCCTTATGAATGTATGGAGGTTCAACCATATGAACACCATGCAGTTCGTCAGCCTCCTTTGACCTGAATGAAGCTTTTTAGCAAAGTTAAGGTTGAAAAAAAATGTTTTTTTTCTCTTGTTCTGCTTTAGCTCTGACTTTATAGTTTTTGTCCTCACTCTGATTCCAAATATGTTAGAAATATTACTGGCAACGTGTTTAATATTAGTCATATTCTGGATTTTGCGTGACATTTGAGAAATTTTGTCTCGTTTTGTTAAACGCTCTTAAATTTTTGATTTTCCAGCCTAAACGGGTAAAGTCATGACAGCATTTTATTTGATTTTAAATTTAGATTTTTTTAAATTCTATTAGATTTTTTTGTTCTAAATGCAAACTTTTAATTTTGAGATTTTTTTCTGCTACTTTCTTAATTTAAAAATTGTGTTTGTGGTAAAACAAAAACAGTCTTTTAATGATCAATCAAAACTGGTGGAAATGACCTTTATTCAAAGGAAGAAACCCCTGCTCAGCTTTATTATGAACGACTGCAGCTCTGCCGGTGAGTGTAAGTTACTGGAGGCACAGAAGACGGTTATTACTCATCCAAACAGGATTCGTCATCGCCTCGCCAAGTCACCGGCACACTGACACCCTGCGACCCACCTGACTCATAAGTCAGCCAAGTTTTGCAATTTCATGGTCAGACCCAGCGATGTCTGCATTTTCCAACAGCAATAATGAAGAAAGTGATCCGTCATCAGGCTTCACATCTTCATCCTGTCGAGATTTCTACCTTTTCTTCTCTGGAAGGAAGGAAATTAAACCCTCGGGAGGGAAAAACACACACTTTGGGCATCATGGCGGTTCTCGGCGGGGTCGGATGTCTCACCAAAGTGTCTTCCATCTCCTCCTTTGAAGCCCAATTTTACATTTGCTCTAAGTTGATTAGAAATCCCCATGGCTCCAGTTCTGCTGCTTCGTTTGCGGGGGAGGACCCCGCTCTGTCAACTCCTAACACAATTGCGTTTTCAGATGGCGCCCCATATGGAGGCTTGGTCCTGATTTTATTCTAAAGGGAAGAAGAGCGCAGCGCTGGTGCACAATGTCCAGCTGCTCTGCTGGCCTTTGTCAGAGCAGATGCTTGGTCGCTCTTACCTAGAGGTGACCCCTTTGGCTCTCATGAATATTCATGCACGTTCAGCCATCAGTGTTTTGCTTTCCTTCAGGCTCACAGCTATTTTTATCCCCCTCAAACTTGACTTGAACAAAGACAACAATTGTTTTAGAGTCTTGTTGAACAAACTTCCGCAGAAACCACGTCACTGAGACCTGATTGCTTTATTGTCGCTGTTGGGTGTGAACTCTTCTAAAGACAATTTTAATTAAAAAGAAAAAAAAAAAAACACCCCACAGCACTGATCTGCTCTGCTCGCTTTTCGTCGCAGCACCATCTGGTACGAGTTACACGCACGTGAGTGGCCTTACAAGAGTCAGCCAGCAGAGGTGATCATATGGCAGATTGGCAGTGGGATGAAACCCAACCTGGCCCAAACTGGCATGGGGAAGGAGATACTGGTAAGGACTTTCTTTAATCCTTTTTTGTCAATTCAGTACTATTTTATTTATATAGCCCAATAAAAAAAATGGCCTCCTTGGACCTTCATCAGAAGGTCGGTCGTGAAACATAAATAGTACTGTTTATTAGTACGATTATCTTAATAGTCAACTAATCACTGATTATTTTTTGCGATTTGCCGATTAATCGGGTCATGGGCAAAGTGGATGTAAAACACACAACTTAACCATCATTAGCTTTAAACTAACTAAAAACTAAATGTTTAGCGTTACCTATGCTAATGTGAATGCTGTTAGCTGAATTTGGCCACTAAAGATGCTGAAATTGATAGCTAAAAATGCTTAAGTTGACAGCTGAAGTCGCTGAAGTTAATAGCTGAAAGCGCTGAAGCTGCTAACCAGCTAAATATTAGCTAACAGCCCCCCCCCCAAAAAAAAACTAAATTAGCCAAAATAGCTAGCATGCAGCTTCATTAGAATCTCAGCTCTGAGTTTAGACTCCTCTCAGTTCTCTTCTTACGCACTCTACCGCTAACTTACAGCCCCTCACACCCCAACCTAACACTACCGGTGTTATCTCAGTAACACCAGTAAGTATCTCAGTCAAGGAAGGGTTCTAAAATAAATGGTGCTGGCACCAGTAAACGAAAACGTTCTTCCTGTTATCTAATCCAGTTGAAGGTATGTAGATGTTTTGTTTGTAAACATGATTGGTAAGTTGGTAGACCAGTCATTTTTAAAAATAGACTCAGTAGTTTTTATCCGTGCAGAATCTAATAGGTGGCATTAGAATTTTTTGTCCATCATATTAAATCTTAATGGTTTAAAGTTACAAATTAAGATTCCAAACACAAAGTTCTATGTCTACAATACACATTCTTCTCTTAAACATTTGTGTAATCTGACTTGACAGAAAAGCATCTTTAAAGGTAACGCTGCATAAGTACAGATGGGTACCACTTGGATTTCTTCCAGTGCTGAGCCGGTACTTTTGAAATGGTTTTGGTGCCTAAATGGGGCTTGAAACTAGTGCCTCAAAATGTGACAAAGCAGCATGGTGGGGTGAAGGAGAATGTGCAGAAGATGCTTTATTTCCTTCTTTCTGACAGTCTGAACTGCAGCGCTGCATCCACGGTTTCACACACGTTTCACTGCTTTCATG
>NC_050520.1:1909802-1921483 GCF_002922805.2 Oryzias melastigma
CGAGGCAGCTGAAGGCAGTCTGGTTGAGGCCGGACCGTATGGGATTCCTTTTTTTTGCGTCCACTGACTCTATCTTTGGTCCATTGTCTACTGAACAACTTTATTGAACATTTGTTCTTGTCTCTGTACTACTAAGCAATATCTTCTGTGAAACGACAGGAGCTAACGAGGCTAGCAACTGTTGCTAAGGACTTTTCTTTCCAACGACAATAGCAAATACAAAGTTTTAAGCATAACAAAGCAAATACAAAGCTATCATCAAAGAACCATGCACATGCAGAAAATATAGCTTAGTAGACATTGAACTTCCATATTAAGGTGGGGGCCGCAAAATATCGACTTAGGGGCCATAAATGTCCCGTGGGCCGCCAGTTTGAGACCCTTGGTGTACATCATTCCTTTGCATCAGGTCACTGAATTAGAACCATTTACTGTGAAGTACAGCAGAACCTTTGCTCGCTTTGCCTTCTGCGTTTTTGACTAAACATCTGTGCTCCCTTATGGCCACACCCATTCTTGTATGACCCCGCCCACAATCACTGGAAGGATAAAACATTTGGTTAAAACATTTACAGCAATGGTTTGTCCAAAATAAAGCACCAAAAAGAAACCACTGAAATCAGTACCGATAGTCCCAGACATACATTGGTACTGGTACCAACTAGGCACAGCGGTACCAGTCCCACAATTCATGACAAAACGATGTATTCAAAAGGAATGGAGGTCAAATCTTTAGATAAAAACTCTTAAAAACCAGAGTTTTGGTCTAAAACATGAACATAAATGGAAGCCTAAGCTTTTCTAGATCAGCTGCATGGACTGCTTTAATTAAAAAAAACAAACAAAACACATTTTCTTGTATCTCCTGATTCTTCCGATGTTCTTTGGTTTGTCAGCAGGTTATGTAACACTTTTATCTGCAGACCATTCAATACATTTTAAGCTTTTTAATTTCTGTTGAATGCCTTTATTTTGTCAAGTATAAATGGTTTTATAGTGTGCCATAAGCCTCTTAATCTTTGTCACGTGCTGGTGTCATTCAGGGTTGTGGTGCCGTCTCATTGGTCGGTGCATTTTCCGTAAGCGCTTACTCATGTCTGAGGAATGTTTCTGAGAAATAAAAACAAAGGATGGTGTTACCTGTTAAAACCAAACCTCACTTCCTCGCCAAACGACTCCTCTGATCTGTTCATTGTTGAAACATTGATTTCTCGTATAATTAAAATACAAATATGTGGCTTATCTCATCCTGATCAGCTGTTCACGTGTCTGATGGTTTAGTTACATCATCGTTGGATGCTAAGTCTCTTCTAGGATAAAGCAGAAATAAGATTAAACTGTGTATTTTGCAAACTATATAAACGACTTTAATGAAAGTTGTGTTTATGATGTTTTTATTATGTATTAGTGGCGTTTTTCTGATAATTGAGGACATAAATGAGGAATTTTAAACTTTAAATTGGGTTTGTAAGTATTTATGTTCCGGTCTCCACTTTCAGATAAATAGATCCATGAACGTCTTGGTTTTCCTCGTCCAACCTGGATCCACGATCCAAACCGTGTGACTGGATAACTCCAGTACTGCATGCTCACCATTATTATGAAACTATGTCCTAGAAAATGAGTTTTTTTAAATTATTATTTTGATGTAACCTTGATCTTGTGTTAGGGTCTGCATGACCCGCTTCAGTTTTTAATTGCATTAAATAATCAATTAAAATTGATTGCTTTTTTACTTTGCCAGGAACTTTGATTTTAACAAAAAATACATGTTTTGTTTTTTTTTCTTTTATTCTAAAATGATCTTTATGCCCTTTCTGGTGTTAGGGTCAGTTTTTACCCTGTTGTATAAAATAACTTAATAAAGCAACAGTTGGAGCCAAAATGAAAATCATTAGTGGATTTGAGTCAACACACTGACAGCCACCTCTTATCTGAATCATGTAAACTTTAGGGGATCATCTGTCCAGTACTGTTGCACAATAAACACACTTGGGCATGTCCAGACAACACATTCTCACTCATCACACATTGATGTTTAGTTAAGGACCAATCTGCGTCAAAAATTTACATTTTGAATGTCCCCAACTCGTCGTTTTTTGACGTGCTGGCTGTTCCAATTAAATCACGGATCCCCAACCTCCGGGTCCAGAACTGCTCCAGTACCGTGACACAGAGTGCACCGGTTCTGGCAGGTACCCTGTTAAGGGACAAGTTTGGGTACCGGTACCAGAAGCCTCCCGAGGACCAGTCAGCCTCCTGAGTTTTGCAGACCCTTGATTTTACGTCAAAAAAACAATGAGTTGGGACACCAAAAACGTCAAAAGAAGTGACTTAACCAAACGTCAATATGTGATGACTTGGGGATGAGACTGGGTTGGATTGGGGGGTTAAACCACCAAATGGTCTCTGAGCGCGGCTGTGTCTGCAGCTCACCGCTCCCACAGGGGACGTGTCAAATGTGGAGAACAAATTTCACACATGTAGAAACGTGACGACTAATAGAACTTAAACTTTAATCGTCCTAGTCACGGAAGTCTTCTAAAATAAACGGTGCTGGTACCAGTAAATGAAAACGTTCCTCCTGTTATCTAATCCAGTGTTTGGTTATGTAAGTGTTTTGCTTGTAAACATGTTTGTGTGGAAATTCTTGTTTTGTTTTTTTTTTTTTATTGTGTTGGAGCTTTGTTGTTCACGTTTAGCATCTGCAGCCTTTCTGACTGAGGAAATCCCTTCGGTGTCTTTCAGGACATCCTACTCCTGTGCTGGGCGTTCAAGCAGGAGGAGCGGCCCAGCTTCTCCAAGCTGGTAGATTTATTGGAAAAGTTGCCAAAAAGGAACCGCCGCCTTTCCCACCCAGGGCACTTCTGGAAGTCAGCTGAGTATGTCAAATGAGTTCCAGACATAAACGGCAGCTCCACATAAATACGCCTCCACTTTAAGAGAATGAATGCACTGAATCCAGATTCAAAACTCTGTCTGTTCATGGATCGATGGCGAGCGCGTGTACAGACAAAGCTGACCGTCCAAAGCAATCGGGACTCACCTTCTCTTTGGTTTGATTTTACCCATACTGGATATTTTACTTTTCTTCTCCTCATTATATTTGATTTGTTTCTTGGACTTTTCTTGCTTGTAAATTTCATCATCCTGGTGAACAAAACTAGAACAAATGTAGATTTTTTTTTTTCCATGTCTTGTTTTGAACCATTGAATGTAACTGCTGTACATCACATATGTGTGTTTTTCATACTGTCCTGCCATGTCACCGTGTTGATCCTTGTGCCTCATGTGTTTGGCTTCATTTCCTTGGTTTTTGAGCACTGAACCGTTCGAATGTGAAGAAGTCGCTTTATTCTGATCGTCCCGAGCTCCGGACACAAATGTTTGAACACCTGGTTTGAGCCGTCAGACCGGGACTTCGCTTCTCGACACTTGAAATGTATCTCAGCTTCAGCAGAACCTCTGAGCCCCTTCCTACAGAACCGAATTATTCTCACAGGTAATTAAATGTAAACACTTGCTGCCACGTTGTCGATACGTCAATTAAACCTCATCGTCATGGAAACTTTGCAAACGGCGTCGCCGTCGAGTGCTGGAGTCAATCCGGAGATGAACTCTTCTAATGCAGCGTTGCACAATTTGAATATTTATTCACACAATAATATTCTTGTAGATTTCATAACGATTGTAACGTTTTCGGGAAAGATAAATATTATAAAAATCATTTTCAGCAAGAAAAAAATTATTACATTAGAGGGGATTCGTGGAAAATGTTTTTTTACACCAGTTCTGCAGCTTTGCATGCTGTGCAGAAGTAAAAAAAACATAACTATAATTTATTTTTTTTTTCCAAAACTTGCTCTTTGTGGTTGATGGAAATGAGTCATGAAAACAAATAAAACGACAAGCACAGTCATACTTCTTCATTTGAAAAATGAAAAGTTATCTTCTATTTTTTCATTAAATAAATCCACAGTAATTAAAAATTGATGTTGAGGATTAAACGATTATGTTCAATTTTGACAGCTAGTATTTATGATTTTTTTCCCTACTTTTTTCTAAATCAATACGCAACAAAGCTGATTTGATGCATTTGATGTTTGAACATTATCATCTTTTTTGAAAAAGTCAAAGACGTCAAAACGTTTTTATGCTATAAATGATGTTTTAGTGCGACAGATCAGATTTCAAATCAAATCTATTCCTACTTAAATCATAAATACCTGTATATATATATATATATTTAAATCTAAAATGTGAAACCATTTAACAAAATATTGTTATATCTAATCAAACCCTTGGAGGCCCACTCACACCAGATAATCCATATTGAACAAAAGCAGTTTTGTTGGTTTTATCCGTGTCATCCAAAAAAAAAAGGTTTAGAATAATACATTTGTTACTAGACTGTATATATTTTTTTCTTTTAGTGTATTATTAGACTTCAATGGGGAATTCTTCTCTTCTGAAACAGCTTCTGGTGGTCTTTAAATGAAATGGCCCACATTGAACATGAGGTTAGGGTGGGCATCACCTCCCATTCTGCCAGGGGCCCTATCAACTCTATTTATTGATTTACTATCAACCAAAAAAAGGAAAGAAACAAGGCACGGTTGAAGCTAAAATTTGATGTTTGTATTTTCCACAATACATAGCTGTGTTTCCATTGTATTTATGCGCAAAACTTTATTGCAGTTCTAAAAAATGTTGAAAAAAACACACATTTTCAATGACACAGTTTCCATTAATTCATGATTATGGGAATAAATACAAACCAACTCATGCAATGAGACATTAAAACACGGCGATGGATGAGACCAAGTATTTTTTTTTATTTTTTTATTTGGGTGACGTCACAGCAGTGTAGTGGCCGCCCCTCAGCTAGTCCATTGCGAGTAGAAGATAAGGAGCCTGTTTGGCGGGATTTAAAAAAATAACCATTCTAACAAGTTAGCAGCTGGACCTTTTTTTCTGTTTGAAAACACGACAGAATCCATTCAAGTTTCTATCACGGCTCTAGCGCTCATCCTCATCTGTCAAAGGAGAGGAAGCGATTGAAGAAGTGATGAGGAAATCTTGGTTGGTGATTGTACGGAGGACGATTCTGTATGACACACAATTTCTAATGATGTGATTGTGCTTGACCTCTTGTGGCGCCCGCTGTGCAGCGCTAAGGGCAGAAATGTCCCACCAAGATGCACATTTAATTTGAAAAAAGTGTTTCCGTTGCAGTTTTGCGAAAAATGTCCTTTTCTATACGCTACAATAACCACCATCTCCAAAGTTTTTTTTCAAAATTGTGGGGTTTCCATTAGGCCAACCTATTATTGAAAATTACATTTTTCTAATTTCATAGTTATTGGATCTGCTTTGTAGAAGACAATGTTTGCAGTTTGGTTTGTGTTTGGGTTTCACACCAAGAAGTGACTTCATGGGAGAGATTACACCAGATTCACACCCAAACTCCAGGGTTGACGTTCTTTGAATGATGTTAACTCTACAATCATTTATGTGATGAATGTAATTCCAATGGATTCTGAAGCAGAGAAAAGCTGCTTTGTGCTGATATTCAACGCTACAGCAGTCAACACAAACCAGCTGATTCTGATGTAAATTTGTGGGAATTACGTTAATTGTATAAACAATTAAGGATTTAGGAGCTTGAAGGGCGTGTACTGTTTCCTGTTGCTGGCGACATCTTTGGTGTTGAACCTTTTACACTTTGATCGTTTGTGCAATCAACCGATTTTGAAGCAGATAAAAGCGGCTCTTCATGTTGGCTTTACTGCTGTTCTCTGCATCAGAATTGTCTGATTTAGGGTGATTGTGTAATCACTCTACTAAAGAGTTAATTGTCAGTACTAGCTTTTGAAGTTGAAGAGTTTCTGTAATTCAAAGAATGGGAACCTAAAGAAGAGTCAAAGAGCTGTAAACCCCACCCCCCGTGGTTTTACCCAATGATGCCTGAGTATGTCGGCCAATTACAGGAGCCGAGCCAACCGTATCGTCCAATCAAACCTTCTTTACGGTTTGGATTATTTGGTGTGATACTTCCGATCAGTTTTATACATTTTTTCCCACATTTGACAAAAAGATGTAAGCGATTTTACAGCAAATGTCCACTTTTGAAAAGTTTTTGAGTATTTAATACAATCTAAAGCACTTTAAGCAATATGTTTCACATTTTAACAATGTCCAATAAAAATAGAAAAATTATGTTTTGTCATACTCGTCCTCTAGAGCAGAGGTGTCAAACTCAGTCGCACATGAGCCAAAATCCAAAACACAACTTGGATCACGCTGAATATGCTAGTGCTGATAGCTGAAAATGCTGAAATTGATAGTTAAAAATGCTGAAGCTGATGGACAGCTAAAATATTACCTAAATACCAAATTAGCCAAAAAAATAATAAAAAAAAAATCCAAAAAAACTGCCTAAAAAATCTTGGTAAATGCCAAAATATTCCAAAAAGCAGAATGACAATTTTTAAAACTTTAAAACTGTAACTTTTTAACATAATTATGAGTAATCAAAAGGCAGGAATATTTTTTCAGAACAGATTAACTCAAACCTTAAGTGACTTTCAATATTTTACTCTCCTTAAAAATATATGTTGTCAAAATTATACAAGTTAGAAATAAGCGCAAGATAACATCGGGCCATTAATAACAATTAAATAAAATGATCTGGAGGGCCGGATCCGGCCCATTCCCCTAAACCTGACATTTTCTCCTTCTGTATAGCAGAGAAACAGGAATAAACCCTCCATTAAACTCATTTTGACCTTTAACTTAGTCATTCCATCAAGATGGAATTTTGATATATATTTTAAATAAATTTAACATAAATTTATATTAAAATGTTGCATCCTCTTGTGGAATGTGTAGGTCAAAGGTCACCTGTCAAAATGAGTTTGATTGAAGGTTTATTCCTCTCTCTCTCTTTTATATTCTTTTTATTTACCTTCTGATTATTGACTCACCCATGAGAACCACATTTATATAGACTTACGAGGAGCACAACAGGACTGTCATATAAATGTTAAATTCCTGTTTTTTTTTTTGCTTTCCATGGAACAGCCAGATCAACATATCAGAAAAAGATCAAACATATCATGATGGTAACGTCCAACCTATTGACATGTTTTGTACTTCCTGCTCCATATCAGTCGATTTTAAATATCGCAGACGCGATTCACGCTTTAGTACATTCAAGCTGTAAGCTGCTTCTCTGATCTCCAGCCACGTCGGGTAGATGGAGACAATCCCGCCATGTGAGATAACCATTTCCCGCCTCACTCAGACGCATCTGCCAGAGCGGGATCGTGCATACAAACACGCTGCTGCTGTGTGTCTTTGTTTTTAATCTCTTTGGGAATTTGTCAGTTTTGGAATTGCTGGGATTCAGATATTGTAAGTCATTTATATTTGTACTGTTTACAACTTTCAAGTGCATGACCGGTTTAAATATGTATGAAAAAATTAAGAAAACCTTCACAAATATAAATATATATATATATAAGCATTTTTCTGTCCATTTAGGGGAATTTGATCTTTTCCAAAACCTTTCAGCCGTTTTGTTTGACAGACGAATATTTCAGTATTTCACGGTAATATTTAGGACTAGACTAAACGAAAGAACTGTGAATAGAAAACGTAACAAGAAATTAGTGCCAAGTGTACATAAGAGATTGTAGAATATGTTTTATCGCCGTAATATTAATACTCTGTGATTTCTTTTAATTTCTGTACAAAATTTTATTTGTTGCCTTTGTTTCGGTTCATTTGAGTTCCTTTTCTTCCATTTCTGTTCTGATTGCATTGATACTGTGTTGTTTCTTTCCTTTGATCCCGTCCTTGTATTGTAGATTTATAGCTCCAAAAAAAGCATGTATTTAATGATGCCTTATCGTCTATGCTTTAGTGATGACTAGATTTGGATCATGAGCTCTTTTATTTGCACTCATCCTTTAAAAAGTGTATAACAATAAAAAGATGTTTTCATTTTGAATGCTTTCTGTTTCCTTTATGTCATCTTTTCTTCCAGTCGATCTCTGTCCATGTTTTACTTTGATTGAAGCTTCATGAACTCTAAAGTTGGTGGAGATTTCTGCCTCGATGCCATCACTGTTCAATGTGGTTTTTCTTCTTTTCCTGGTTTTTAATCATCAAAACTCTGCTGGGTTTAAGTGTTAATATTCAAGTAAACCCCATTTAAATGATATAAAGGTTTTTCCTGCTTCAGCAGTTCTCCTTCTTTCAGTATCTTGAAATCAAAATAGTATTAAACTAGTGAATAACAAAATCAGTTCACAAAAACTTGCAAAGACCTTTAACAAATGTTCTTCAATTATAACAACAAACAAAACGAGACTTAAAACCTTAAAGAAAACTTCTCCTTTTTGTCTGTTAAAAACTGAAGCGAGCGTTTGTAAAGTGTACAGGTGTGTTTTTAATTACATATCTTTAATCCTTTTACACCGGGGCTTGTTGACGTAAGCGACAATGCCAGATGAAGTGTGCATTATCAGAAATTAACTCATGCTGTGGAAACCTAAACCGTCCGCCTTGAAACACATTCATTTCTGATAATGCGCACTTCGAAGGGCATTATCGCGCTCATACTGCAGTCACTTACAAAATAAATAAGCATTTGATTTTTAGTACTTTATTCTTTTTATTTTTTTTGTGCAGATTGCTTCTTCACAAAAAGGGGAAGATCTGATATGTGGTGCAGCGCGTTGGCATGGTAACAGCTGAGCCGGCACCGACCTCAACTGAGGGGGAAATAAAAGTGATTTGTTAGGTCAAATAAAGCATCAATTAAGAGAGAAAGTTCACCTCTTACAACTTGTTTTTGTCCAGAACATGAAGGAAAAAGTGTTTTTAAAGAAATCAGCGCCGTGATATAAAACTCTAAGGCTATGTGACCGGAACTTCTTCTCTGTCACTGTTTGATCCACTCCCAGCAGCCAATCAGGATTGAGTATTCATCTGGAACGTGGTATAAATTCATTTCAACTAATTAAACTCTTTAAGCATTGACATAATTAACATATTTCCATCAAATTCTGATGCAGAAAAAAAGCTTTGTGTTAATATGAAACATTTTACAAAAGTAAAGTAATTACGCAATCGGCATAATTGAGGTGATTCTGTCACAGAGAAAAGTAGCTTTTTGCCGTCGGCGCAAAGCTGTTGTGAATTGTTCACATTGGAATCAGCTGATTCAAGGGGATTGGGTAAATCAGGGGTGTCAAACTGAATCGCACAGGCGGTCCAAAATCCAAAACACACATTAGGTCGAGGACCAAATAGGATAAACATTAATTGAACACTCTAAAACTACATTTTTAAAACTTGAAGTAGCTTTTTAACATAATTATGAACTAGATATATAGCATTACCTGCGATAATGCTGGTGTTAATGCTGTAAGCTGAATGCGGCTACTGAAGATGCTAGTGCTGATAGCTAAAGATGCTGAAATTGATAGCTGAAAACACTGAAGCTGATAGTTGAAATCACTGAAGCTGATAGCCAGCTAAAAATATTAGCTAAATGCCAAATTAGCCTAAAAAGCAACAACAACAACAACAACAAAAAAAAAACTTAGGTTAGCCAAAACAGCTAGCATGTAGGTGAAAATTGGATAAACTTCAAAATATCCTAAAAAAACGGAGACAAACCTAAATTAGCCAAAACAGCTAGTGTTTAAATATTAGCCTAACTCCAAAACAGCCTAAAAAAATGTAAAAAGAAAAGCCTAAATTAGCCAAAACAGCTAGCATGTAGCTGAAATAGTAGCTAAACTCCAAAATTGCCTAAAAAATCTTAGTAAATGAAAAAATAGTCCAAAAAGCTAGCAGAATGTTATTCCAAAATAACTTAAAACTTAAAAATTTTCAATAATTTACTCTCCAAAAGAATATATTTTGTCAAAATTTTAGAAGTTAGAAGTAAGCACAAGATAACATCGGGTCATTAATAACCATAAAATAAAATGATCTGGAGGGCCGGATAGAATTACTTTGAGGGCCGGATCCGGCCCCCGGGCCTTGACTTTGACACGTGGCGTAAATGGTTGAAGCAACCAACCAGAGAGGGTCAGGACCAGGGCCGTGCAGAGACATTTGGAGGGGCAGGTGCTCAAAGTTAAAAAGGGAACAAAAATTTGAAGCACAGCACAACACACCTTACAATATATGGTGCTGATTCATGATCTGCCTTTAATTATTATTCATTAGTCAAAATAATTTTAAAAAATTATATGAAATAATGTGTCTTTGCATTTGTACATATTAATTTTTTATATAGCCCATATTTACAAAACACAGATTGCTAGCTTCAAGGAGACAAACTAAGATTCAAAATTAACCGACACTGTAACCAAATAACGCTAGATTACTAATCTAAAAATTCACTTTAAAATATCGGATGAAGGGACATTACAACAGTAACCAGAGCAAACGTTAACTGCTCCTAAATCAACCAAATCATCCACATTTTAGAAGGCCTATATAACGTTAAGCTAAATGCTCTAGACTTTGAGCGATGTTTTATTTTTTTTTAGCATCATTTTGCATGGTGCTCCCTCCCCCGCCTGCCTATGTGGACGGCACACACAGCCCAACTAGCCTATCTTGGTGTAGGTATGTGATAAAATGTCCTTCATTTAGCTCCAGTTATTTTAAACCGAACTACAAGAACTGTGTGGACTCAGTTTCCCACAATGCATTGTTTTGTGGTCATCACGGCGGCATGCACCCAGCGCAGTACCTATTTTCTGGCTGCGCTGGCTTAGGAAGGCGCCTTGAAACCTTCGTGACGGCGCACATTTTACGTCAGTGCAAGAAACTAACCAACATGCACCGCAATCTAGGTGATCTGCGCAGCGCCGGGGGATCTCAAACACACCTATTCATACAGAAATCTGCTCCTGTATGCCTGTACACATTGCTTGCAGCCAATCAGCTTGCTAGATTTGGTCACGTGACCTCCCGTTCCAGCACTCAAGTCTTCGACAGGCTTGCAAATTAAAAAACAGCATCTGCTGTTTTTTTCTCATGAAAATTACAGGAGATGTAGAATAAATTAACAGTAATCGACTAGTGGAGGAATTAGACGACAACTAACTCTTTTTTAAAGCTGACGAGTGATTTTGTGAACTGCAATTTTCGGCCAAAAAATTTCCTAGCTTGTACTGCACGGATTTTAAAAAATCCAAAAGCAGGTTAAAGAAAAAATTCTGGACTATAATACTAGTAGATGTGCTCGCATGTATACTATCCACAGATTTAGTTACGCTCGTTCTAAATAGGAGAGTACCAGGGGCGGAGTGGGACAACTTTTCAGCCAGGGAGTTCATTGGTCAAGACCGGCCCAGCTTTCGCCACATGAAAAATTATACAGGAATTTAGGATGTAAAATACTTGTTTTATTACAGTTCGGGGAGGCGGGTCATAAATAACAAACAAATAATTATAATAAAAACTTGTGGTTTAACAGAAATATTTCCCTGTATGAAAATGTGAATGTAATGCTAAATTGTAATTTTTTTGAACATTTGAAAAATTATCAACATAATAACTACAGAATCTACAGCATAAGTCACCGCCTAAGAAGTGATCAACCTTATTTGTTACTTTGTCACAGTCAATGGACATAAGAATTTATATTT
>NC_050520.1:1922300-1947095 GCF_002922805.2 Oryzias melastigma
TAGTTATATAAGTTACAGAATAATCTTAAACTGGAGGAAATATTACAAATTTGAAAATCCAATTTCTTTTAGTTTTTTAATGAACAAAGAAGTAAAGAAAAAAACATTCTGAAACTGTAAAGTGCTGTGTAAGGAGTATCATGTTGAGTAGTTGAGCTAACAAAATTTTAGCATTCATTCTCCAACAATTCTTCAAATGGTTACAAAATCTTGTGTCGAAAAGGTGTTTAGCCATTTATGCTAGGTTCACACGTGGCGCAAAAGCGCTACTAAGCGGCGCGGAGCGGAGTGCGCACGGGATCCGCTCTCTCCTGTAATTCACACCAGATGCGCATTTTTCCGTCACGGTCGACAGGCACTTCTGCTAGAACTTTTTTTTTGTTGTTTTCGCCAATCATGGGTAAGTTAATAACCTAAAAATATTACCTCATGTTTCTGCTAAGAAGAAGCAAGTAGTTAGTAGGTCTACACTTTTTATTTATTTATCTGTTGTTGAGACACACAGAGAGTAATGTGTGTGTGTTGTGTTTGTTTTCATTTCTACAGTCTGTTTAGATATAAAAGCATTATCGTATTATTTTGTTGGGAAAAATTGGTTATATTTTGAAAATAAACCACATTTTCTCATGTATACTGATGTAACTTCCTGCCAGAATTGACGCGGATCGCTTGCAGCTCTTGTGCAAAATAAACCAGACGGTGAAATGATGCGCTGCACGGCGGAGGATCATGGGTTAACAAGGGTGCCAAATGGAAGCAGCCTCCGTTCTGCGCCACTTTGCAACAAATGTTAAGCTAAGTATAGAGCAGAGTGTGAAAAACAAAAAAAAAAACAAAAAACATCAAATCAAATAAAAAATTGAAGACAAAGTAAAGGAAATGCTATGAAAGTGATTAAGCTAGTAAAATGTTACCATACATTGTGACAGTGAAGATGTTAGATTCTAAGATTACCCCCCAAAAATTGGATTTTGTGTTTTGTTGTCTGGACGTTATAGCAAACCAAAGTGTTTTTTTTCCTTGTTTCGTAAGCGAGGAGCTGTAAAATACTGTGGAAGGAGTATCATGGTAAGGGATTGTGAAGCCATTTCTGTGTTCTCCTAAATGTCACAAACCGTTACATAAAACAGGTTACCAGATGTTTACTTTCACAGTTTTATAGTTATAAGTTGGAGAATGATGTTAGTTGGAGAAAGAAATCAAACATAAAAAAAACTCCCAAAAATCTGATTTTATAGTTTTTGATTGGACAAACCAATTAATTTTTAAGGTTTTTATTGTTCCTGCTGGTATAATGAGGAGTTGTACCGTACTGTGGAAGGAGTTTCATGGTAAGGGAATGTTAAGCTAAAAATAGGGAGTGGACAAAAACCAAGAAGAAAATTTAAGACAAAGTAATGGAAATACTATGAAAGTGGTTAAGCTAATAAAATGTTATGCTACCAAATAAATAAAATAAAATGTTATGCTACATACTGTGAGTTTTTGCACAGGTCCTAAGTGTTACAAAACGTTGCAAAAAAGAGGTGGCTAAGCGCTTAGTCTTTCAGATTCAAAAATTGCACCCAAGAACCCCAAAATTCTGATTTAGTGGTTTATTGTTTGGAAAAAGGAGTACTACTACAGCGGGTTTTTTACTTGTTAGGTAAGGGAGGAGCTGCAAAATACTATGGAAGGAGTATCATGGTAAGGGAATGTTAAGCTAAGCATAAGGAAAACTGCCAAAACAAATGAAATGTATTTAACTTAATGTAATTAAATCTTTAGAAAGTAGTTCAACTAACAAAACGTTACGCTACATAACAAGTTTTTCCACATTTTTGTGTCTCCTAGGGGTACAAGATGTGTATAAAAGGTTGGCATGTTTTTACTCTTGCAGATTAATAGCTACAATATGTTATAAGTTGAAGAATGATCTTAAACTGGAGAGAGAAATCAGAATGACGAAAAACTACCAAAAAGCCTGATTTTGTAGTTTGTAGTTTGCACAAAGAAACAAAGCCTTAATTATTTTTTTCCCCCTTTTGGTGAAACGATGAGCTGTAAAGTACTGTGGAATGAGTATCATGATAGGGGAATGTTAAACTAGAGCAGAAGGCAAAAACAAAATAAAAAATGTAATGAAAATTCTATGAAAGTCTTTGGCTAACAAAATGTTGCCCAACACTGACGTTTTGTTTCTCCAATTGATTTCAAAATGTTACGCTAAATACCATGTCTAGGGTTACCAGACGTTAGGTAAAAAACGTGGCTAAGCGTTTACTAATGCAGATTCAAAAATGACACCCAAAAACCCCCACCATTTGTTGTTGTTTGGACAAATTAGTAAAGCCAAAGGAGTTGTTTTTCCTTTTGGAAAAATAAGGAGCTGTAAAATACTGTGGGAGGAGTGTCATGGTAAGGGAATGTTATCCACATGATAAATAAAATAACATAAATTGTTATTTTATTTGTTTTTGCTAAAAAAGCAACCACAATTTTACCTCAAAGTAATAGAATTACTTGGAGAGTGGTTGAGTTAAAAAAAAACGTGACCCAACATTGAGACATTGAAGGAAACGTTTGTTTTCTCACAGTTTTGTATCTTCAAAACATTGCACTAAAAAGGAGGCTACGCTTGTTCTCACAGATTTGAGGCTACACCTTCTGAAACTCGAGAAAGTGTCTTCATCCTGTTGGCTCTTTATTATATTGATTAGACTAATTATGACAACTCTATGCTCACCTTCACAAACATAAATTAGGTCTGCAAAAACACCGTATAGACATGTCAAAGCAGCAAATTTAGAGAGGCTGATTAGCAGCCAAGCCTCGGAGGGCTGCAGCGTTCTCTTTATTCGTTTAAAGACACCCACGTGGCTTATTATGCAGGAGATGTGTTTCATTAGAGCCGAGCTTTGGAAGACAGATAAAAAAAAAACAGGGAAGCAGAAGAAGCCCTGCGACGCGCGCCACAGAGGGGGGATGCGCTCAAGGTTCTGCTTTACTGAGCCCAAAGCTGTGCCAGTTAGAAGACGCTTGTTTGGCCTTGAAGCCAGGAAACATGTTGACATCACCTGCGCGTTCGTCGCTTCAAATCCCACGCAGTTCTTGGCCCAATTTAGAGAACAAAACAAATGAAACGCTAATGCTATAAATATTGGAAAAGCCTCCCTGACTGAGCAGAACCAGAGGAAGTCTGTCTGACAGATTTGAGTAAAGACTTCTAGCGGTCAACCTTTGGGGGTTTCACATTACGCTTAAGAGCCCAAGAGCTACAACCACTTGGCAAACCGCGACGGTTCAAACTGTACAACCCAAAAATAAATCTTACATAATGCGAGAGGATGTGACCCTGTCATTCCCTCCAGCAGGCCCTGTGTTTGCCCATCTGGCAGACAATGTGCAACAACAGAGCCCCTTTGACTCATTAAGACCCACCATTCAGTGCTTTTATGTATCAGATGCAGCATAAATGCATCTCAGAAGTAGGACTTCTTCTAATTTTGGCAGCTCAACCTCTTCCATATACTTTTTTTGTCTTGAGTCCTTCAAGTAATTTTGATGTTTGGTGATGTGTGCTTAATGAATGAGTCACTGATGCCTCTGTGGTCGTGTGTCTCTGAAAGCAGCTATAACGCCACGTGGGACCGCAACGTCAGACAGTTAAACGCAAAAAAGGTTTTCAATAATTAGTTTTCTTGGAAACAGATGGAATAAAAATGGTTCCAGTTGAAGATAATTATAATATATATTATTTGTTTCCATATGCTGAAATCCAACCTGCCTAAAATTTGATTTCTGTCTTTTCACTTCAGTATTTTATGCAAAATTTACTTTAAAAATAGAATGGATTTCAAACCTTAAAGGAATATGATATTATCTTTTATATAGAATTGTTTTTGAGCAAAAAAAGTTCAAAGTCATTGCAGAAAAAATCTTTACCTCTTGTACAAACAAAAATAAAAATATAAATAAAGGTTAAAGGTAAAATTTACCTAGTAAAACATTGCGATTAATCGTGATTAATGAAAATCCAAAAGTGTGATTAATCTGATAATTGTATTTAATTGATTGCCAGCATTAATTAAAAATAAAGATTCAAAATGTACAGTTTTGTGTGTGATTTTATATTGTGTTTATTTGCAGATAATAAGTTGTCAGAAAATACTGTAATTAGAAAAAGATTAATGGCGATTCATTTTTTTCTGGGTTTGCAATTAATTAGTAAAAATGTATTTAACCGATACCTGGTTCTAATTTTTAAAAATAAGTATGAGTTATGTTTAGCTAAATTATTAAATAAATGCCTTTATTCCTGTAACACCTGAGGCGTTCCCGGTGACGCTTAAACGCAAAATCTCTAACATACTGTAACTTTTAAATTGTTAAGGCGATTAACGTATTTCCAAAGGATTTTGAAGGGAGAAAAGCGGCGCGAAAATTACGGTAAATAAACACTGGCACTTTGGTGTTAGAGGGTTAAAAATCGTCCTATAAAGTCCAAATTGTTTAACCACATTCATAATCATTGGAAATACTGAACATGAGTAACACACAATATTATATATACTGTGTATATTATATATACACAGTACATATATAATTATATTTATTATATATACTGTATATATATTATATATATACAGTACATATATAAATATACATAAATACTGTACATATATATATATATATATATATATATATACTGTGTATATATTTTTTATTTAGAAATTTGTTGAAAAAGTAACTAAAAAAGATTGCTTTAAATCTGTCACTTTCATTGAAAGACAACAGTGTAGTATAAAAGGAACACAGTTTATGGGTAAGACATTCCTTCATTGTGGACTTTTTTCTTTGTCTGTTTATAGATAGACTGCTGTATGGTGTCCAACAAGGCTCTGTGTTAAGACAACTTCCAATTGACTGCTGTTTGTGTTTCCCTCCCTGCTCCAGGCTGTAGCGGAGGCATCGGTGGGACTGTGTCTCAGCCTGAAGCTCACCTTCCGCTCTGATCACATCTGCTCCACCTGCCTGCTCTGCCATCCTGCTCTTGCCCCACCATGCTTCCACAACCTCCACCTTTCCTGCTCCGCCTTGTCGCCAAAGCTCTGACACAAACATGTTTTGTCTCCATGCCTGACTGGACCCTTTAATGGGCAGCTTTGCCAGAGTGAGTGACAAGACTTTCAGAGAGGCCTTTCTCCACGCTATGCCTGAAGCTTTTCCTAAAAACAGCATTTCTGTTTTTTTTATTGAGGAATTCCGACATAAGTCAGAGACCATTCATCAATTTTGTCGCAATTCATCTTCGGCTGCAAATATTCTACATTACGACTGTCAAATAATGAATAATTTTTTTTAGAAAGTTAATCCAGCAAAACGAAGAAGACTTGCCATGTCGTTGTGCTGCACTGAGGCAGTCAGGTTGCTCTTCATCCTTGGAGGACTTCCCATCACTCATGGTGTCTTTCATAATCTGTCTGCAATAATGGGCGAAGCAATTTTAATTCACAATGTTTTCCTGATTTACTTTTTTAATTTTACGAATTCTTTTAACTTTCTTGAATAATATTTTTTTACATTCCTGTTTCAGATCAAAACTTTTAAAGTAGGAACTATCAAACAAATGTTCTACAATTAGTCCTCTCAACAAAATGTTTGGTTGAAATATCTTGAGTTTTTTCTCAAGAAAATGAGGGGGGAAAAAATGACTATTTTTTTCATATAAAGCACCACAGCCATGAACAGCTGGAAAAAGGTAAAGGTAGTGATTTGATGTCTCTGGAAGTCATTGATGTGATTGCATGTTCTCGGCATTCCCTCATGAATTCTCAGCCGGCATGCAGGAGCGTCTGACTCACAAGTCATCTGCTCAACTTTGCGTCACGGCTCAGGAAATCTAGTACCAGTTTGAAATTGCTCTATTTTGGTCAGAGGCTTCTTTCATTTCCGACATGTTTGTGAGTTTGAGGTGGGCAGAGACGTGCCACCAGGTATGGAAAATAGCCCATCCATGCCAAAATGTAACAAAAAAAGGGACTTTTTACGAATTCGGCTAATCTGTTTACAGTTTCACACAGTTGAACTCCTGTTCCTGACCCCTAAGCTCCACATGACTGCAAATGTGCTGCAGTCCAAATTTGATGGAATTACATTCCAAGCAAGTTTAGCTTAAAGTTTAGCATAAACACTTGTTTTCAGTGAATACAAATTCAAAACGAATAAATTCTCATTTTAATTACGGAGAAATAATCCACCAGTAGAATGTGATACTGGTAGATGTATTTGCTTACATTTTTTTCATTTTTTACATTTATTTTTGCTAATTAAGGTAAAAATAAATGGCTATATTTTGGATTCATTTCCAGTTTTTCTGTTATATCAGGATCAATTTCAAGAAACCCATTGTGGTTCTGTGAGGCACAAAGTTCTCTTCATTCACTCAGGAGAAAAACAGCTCAAAAAACAAAACAAAAACCAAAGCAGGATGGTTTTTTTTTTTAGGTTTTTGTTAAGTGAAGTATTTCCATTTCTACAACTCTTGAATGACACTTTGATGAGATCCATTAGAGCACAGTTTACGACTCTGCACAGATTTTGAAGAACTGCTGGCGGTTACTGCCCAAATAGCAAAAAAAAAAAAAAAAAAACTGTTTGGCCCAGATTTGACCAGATTCTGCACAGCTACCAATGGATGCACCATAAAGCAGTGGTCCCCAACCCTTTTTCAATCCACAGACCTGTTTAATGTCAGACAATATTTTTACGGACCGGTCTGTTTTCATTAACTTTTAAGGGTTAAAGTTTGTCTTCATCCTCTGTTAAAAAAATCTGCAGATGCTTTTAACTTTATTTGTACACTAGATTTCATTAACAAAGCATTAAAATATGATATAGATTTTACCTATTACTGTAATAATTAAAAGCTAAAAAATCAGATAACTTCAGCCTCGTCTGACCTTTAAGAAGCAGTAATTAAAATACGAAAAAGTCACCAAAACTTGTACTTTCCCAATATAATAATGATAAACATGAATCCAACATTTTAGCAGCTTTGTTTGCAGAATCCTCATAACACTAGGCAGCCGGTTTCTGAATTTTCTGCATTATTATTATGGTCTATGGCAGGGGTCTGCAACCTGAGGCCACATGTGACTCTCTTACACCTTCACTGTGGTTCTTTGGTTAAAGAAAAAATAAAAATGTTTTAATATTAAAAACTAACTTTAAAATAAATAATAAGTAGCAAAGTAAAATTATAAATAAATAAAGTCAATCAATTGGAGGTCAGACAGCACCACAAGTCTTACTTAAGGCGTACCAGATTATGGTGGATTTTATATTTTTGAACAAATTCTAGGATTCCATGAGTGCCTTATTATTCAAAAAGGTATCTTAATTAACTCTGATTTAATTCTATTTTGAATTTCTGACTGAGATGTATCACAAACTGTAAAATATTCTTTAATCCCTGCTGACATCTCACTACATTCTTCTATTTTACTGTGCTGAGATGTGGTACAGACTTTTATTTTGAAAGAAACCCATGTGAACCTGTGTCAAAAGTTAAAAAAATATTTTATATTTTAAAAAAAGTTATTTTATCTTCATGTTTATCTTCTATTAAAGCCAATAAACCAACAGTTTATTCATATTTATCATTATAGTAACTACAACATAAATACAAATCAGTGTCTTATTTTTCTAAAGGGTAAAATAAGATTTTGTGGCTCCCACTGGGTTGTGGTCATTGACAAACTAACTGAAATGGCTCTTTAAGGTTTGAAGGTTGCAGAGCTCTGCTCTATGGGAACAACATTTGCAGTAAATTCCTTTTTGGAGTAAAGACTCCTGATTCTTGTCTGTTAAATTCTTTTATTTTGAAGTTGAAGGCTCTCCTTCTGTTTCTTCCCAAAATACGTTTTCCAAATACGTTTGTTTTTTGTTCACTTTGCTAGCTTGGCGGTTTCAGTTAAGTGGTCGGAGCAGGCGAAGGATGGGTTTTCATGACATACATGACGTGACCAACCGACTTGGCATGCGTCCAGAATGAGTCGGACGTGATGGCGGGAATCCAGTTGTTTTCCAAAATAAAACTTCCTCCAGAAAATATCATAAATAAAGCTAAAAAAAAATGTTGATCATATTTTTTTCTCTGTGGTACCAACTGTCAATGGACCGGTACCAGTCCACAATGTGAGGTTTGGGGACCACTGCTAAAGGATTGACATCCACATTTATAATAAACCTTTGTGGAAGCTGCTCCATGACATTTGGTCCAGACAAAAGACGCCACGACCCTGCCTGACCTTGTTTATGACCTGTGCTCACACAGAACAAGGAAGGCAGAAAGCACCAAAAATAAGGTCCAAAAGTGTGGCTTATCTGGGTTAGAAGCCTCATCTGCGCAGCTGAAGGTTGAGCACCTTGTTGAGGGGCCGTTCAGCAGCAGGAGTTTGAACAGGAAAAGGTCACACTTTGTTTTGTCGCTTGTGCCAACTTCTCCCCAGATTCACCTAAAAGCACACATCAGTGAGGGTCCCACTGAAAAAGACTCTGTCTGTCATTTATTTTTCTTTTACTGATTGTAGACTGAAAGGAATCTCTTTTTTACACTGAATGGATTTACCAGGAAACCCAAAGCAACTCTTTGCTTGTGAAAAATGATAGACACCTATCAGCACAGAGAAAATCAGATATAACCCGTGCGAGTATCTGAGTGAAATTGATTCTATTACATGGTCTAACGGCTTCCAAATAGACACAAATGTTTGTCTGGAGAAGAAAATGAAAAGAAGGGAAGCAGAGTGAATTCCAAAACCCTGAAAACCTCTCCAGGAATCTTAAAACATCTTTGTCAAAATCTGCACCCAAAGTAAAGTTTCTCTTTTTTTATTTTGTTTTTAAAGGAGATTCTTCAAAAATGTTGGTTGTCTTTTAACTTAATTCATGCACATACTGTTGGAGTAAATTCTGAAAGCACAAGAGTACGGCTACCAGGACGGGATGTGTATTTTTGTATCCACAGACAAAGCAAGCTGAAGGTTTAAATCCTCACAAGTGTGTTATGTTTTCACTGATGTACCAATTAAAACAATAATGATTTCTTGCAAATGTAAGCAACATCCCAGCCAGCAAGGCATAGTGGTTTAAAAGTGGGCAGAAATGTGGGCCTCAGTTGGGTTTGTCTGCAGTTTCCATGGTAACCCCATCTGTGTTTGCCCACATTGGCTCAAGTGGGCACTCAGTGGGCCAGCTGAGTGCGACAGCGTAGCGAGCGCCACTGCCCAGGGGACCGCAGAGCTTGCAGGGTCACCGCCCGGGCTGCCGGTTCCTGCCCACTTTTAAACCAATTGTGGCCCACTTGCCCTTGCTGATTGGGATAACCATGATTTTTGTGTTCGGGGCTTTGTGTCACTTATTGACCCGTCACATTCCTAAAAGTGGAACATTTGGTCCCAAAAAAATCCGGATTCGCCAAAGCATTCTCACTCCCAACTTGGTTCGGGCCCCTTTCTCGACACTTTTTGATGTTTTGGGTGTTCCCAACTTGTCGTTTTTTGACTTGCTGGGTTTTCTCAAATCAGGAGTCCCCAACCTCTGGGCTGCAAACCGGTATTGGTACCAGGGCCACTTGGTACCTGACCACCATTGCTGATTAGGGGTCCCCAACCCTTGGTACGTGGACCAGACCAGTATCTGTACACTAAAGCAGCATCTGTATTGCGCCCTTTACTGTGTCCAGTACCGCACCCTGAGGGTTGGGGACTCGTGCAACACATTATCATTCCCAACTCATCACCGTTAACATATGGTTGGGCCCCCTCCACGCCACTTTTTAAAGTTTTGAGTGTCCCCAACTCATTTTTTAACACTCTTGCTGTTCCCATTAAATCAAGATTCCCCAACCCCTGGGCTCCAAACCGCTACCAGTACAAGGGCAGCTTAGTACTTGGGCACCGTTGCGGATTAGGAGTCCCCAACCCTTGGGACGCAGACCAGACTGGTATCTGTACCAGTCTGAACCGGTTTTGTGTCCTGATTGTTGGGGATCCATCCAACACATTTTCACTCCCAAGCCTTCATATATGGATGTGTAGTTCTGGCCCCGTCTGCGCCATTTTTTGACATTTGGGGTGTTCCCCATCTGGTCGTTTTTTGACTTGCTGGGTGCTCTCAGATCAGGAGTCCCCAACCTCTGGGCTTAAAACCTGGTCTGCACAAGGGCCGCTTGGTACCTGGCCACCGTTGCTGATTAGGAGTCCCAAACCCTCAGGACACGGACCAGATCGGTATCTGTTCCCTAAATCCGTACCAGTTTCGCATCTGTTACTGTGTCTGATACCGTGTCCTGAAGGTTGGGGACCCGTGCAACACATTCTCACTCCCAACTTGTCACATATTAACGTTTGGTTAAGGCCCCCTCCGCATCACTTTTTGACGTTTCAGGTGTCCGCAACTCGTCGTTACTTGAAGTTATGGGTATCCCCATCAAATCACGAGTCCCCAACCTCCGGGCCGCGAACTGGAACCAGTGGGGTACTGGGACGCGGAGTGCACTGGTACCCTAACCCAGTACAGGTACCCTAACCCAGTACCGATTCGTGTGCGGATCCAGTTCGCGGCTGATACCGTGTCTGGTACTGGTTTGGGTCCAGTACCACGTCTGGTGCCAGGTTAGGGAACTGGTATCAGGTTTGGGTACATTTGGTGACAAAAAAATCCTGATTTGCCAACACATTCTCATTCCCAACTTGTCATATATGGACGTATAGTTCGGGCCCCCTGTTCGGGCCCCCTGTGTGCCACCTGGTAACAGTACCAGGTTTGGGTACAGTACTGGGTGGGTCCTGAGGACCAGTCTGTGTCAGGTACTGCATCCGCTACCGCACCCCAAGGGTTGCGGACCCTTGATTTTACAAACAACCAGCATGTCGAAAAATGACGAGTTAAAAGTGATGTGGAGGAGGCCCCAACCATAGAATGTGTACCATTTGCAGCTTAAAGAGGAATTTATGAATGACATACAGAGAGACTCCTCTAAATCTGGAATTTCTTCCACAGCCCAGAGATGCTGATTCCTTTCAGACCTGCAGAAACTACAGTTCAGTTTTTGCAGTGTGTGTTTTTAACGGCTGCTCTTACAAGTGAACAAAAACTATACAAGCTAAACAAGGACAGAAGTCCACTCTGATGTGACCTAAAATCGGTTTGTTTTTTCAATTTTTCTTTTTTTTTCATTTGGATTGAATAATGGACTGTCAGATTGAACTCAGACTGCTGCTTCACTCCACTGAACATGCAAAATGGAAACATGGGAAGCGCATGCATTGTTTGGCTCCACCTGGCCCTTCGCAGACATCAGGAAGAAACATTCTTTTCAGTGATGCTCTCCTAGTTTGTGTTTCATCACATGAAAAATCACTTATTGCCCAGCCTGTCAGTGAAGGTTGCAGTCATATCTCAACCAAAAATGAGGAAGCTTCTGCAAAATTTATTCTGAAGTTGTGCTGCTGGAAAATCTCTAAAATATATAAACTTAAAGACCCACTCTGATGAAAATACACTGAAAAAAGTGAAACGTTGTGTCAATACACAAAAGTTCTGCAATTTGTTCCATTTAAAAATTATTAGTTTATTACAAATTTAGCTTCATGGTGTTTTATTAACAGTGTTTTCTTAGAGGAAAAATTATTATTTTGGCTAAAAACAGAATAATCATAATTGACTCTTTAATACCTGACGCTTTAACGTACCGTAATTTTTTAACCGCTAAGACGATATTTCCAATCGATCCTGATCGATCCTCAGAATCTATTGGAATTAGCGTGATAATGGTTAAAAAGTTATAGTAAATCAAATAACATAAGCACTGGAGCTCTGGTGTTAAAGGGTTAAACGAACACTGGGAACACTTTGAGATCCAAAAATGATGGTTTCAAACTCAAAAACAGGAAAAAAATAAAAAATCTAATTTGAGGTTCCTAACTTGCGTCCTTCCTGGCTGTGTGGGCCGACTGCAAACGCCATTAGATCAATTTCTCCCTGATTCCTTTCAACCGTCCTCTGTGCTCCTGGTTAACGCAGCCCTGCGGAGATCAAACACGCAAGGCAGGGCATCAAAAATGATGAGAAGAAAAACACTCACAGATGAACAAGGGCTGCTCCACTCTGCAAAACCACACGCTATCTCCTCCTTAACTCACTCCCTGGAAGAGATATTTTTAAGTAAAACAAGATGTCACTTGTGGACGAGAAGATGTCTATTTTTCTGCAACATGATCGTCTTGTGCAACGAAATATTCGGTAGCATATTTATCTCGATTGTTTTTGTCATAAAAACGAGTCAAACTTGAGAATGTACGGGATGATGTCAAATGATAAAAAAAAATAATAAAAAAACAGCCTGAATTTACTCTCTAACCTCTTTTCAACAAAAAGATGCTTTTTTCACTGACTAGGATTGACTAATCCCTCCATCATCATCCTCATCAAAATCCTTGCTTTCACACACGCGCATCATTCCAGCTTGTGACGGATCTTCATTTGTATAATTTGTACAGCAAAAGTTTATAAAGTTTTCTACCCTTCCAGAAAAGATTTAGTTTCTGTTGTTCAACTGAATGTCAATGAATTCAAATTTGCAAGCATTGTTATAAAAAGTTTGTGTTTTTTGTGCTACACTTGGGTTTGTTCTACAGTCCGGACGAGAAAAACAAGGTTCAATAAAAACTGAAGAGATGAAGTCCTGTGTCGTGTCTGAAGTTTGTGATCAGGGAGAAACGTCTCTGACTCCATTAACGCCGTCCTCAGTTGTGTTTGTAACACCTCGCCGCTGAATTACTTCGGTGAGAAAACCTCGAGACATCTTTAAGGTTGCTGAGTGTGGATTTTCTCACCTTAAGATTAAATTCAAAGTCAGTTTGTTGTCATTTTCATATGAATGTCTTTCATGGATTTTATGGAAACCTAAAGAGTTTTTGTTGCTTTGACTGTTAGGGAAAAAAAATGCACAAAAGTTTTCTCAAAAACTTTTATTTTAACTAACAAAAAGTAGTCTATTTGAGTGTACTACAAGTAACTTAATACATACTAAAAGTGAGGCAGCATACTTGGAGTTTGCTTTTTAGATAATTATCAGTAGTCTGAAGAAGTATTCAGTTAGTATTCTGTCTCAATCAGAATTCTTTGATCCTGATTCAGAGGCTTACCAAATTCTCACTACCTACTAAAAAAATTACATAGTGCAGGAATGTATCGTGCCCTGGATTTTAAAAGCAAGTCCTACACCATGATCACTAATTTTCTTTCGTGTTTTTAAACGCCAGATATGATGTCACTGATTTCATAAAGTAATAATCTAATCAATTTCACATTTATTTGTGACTACACTCTGCTCTGATGGTGAAAATGTGGATTGCTTATTAAAAATTACATTTAATCATGTTTTTTTTGCAAAAATTGTTCAATCGCAATGCATTGTGGTCTATATTCGCTAATGTAGTGAGCGTCGATGCATGCTAGTTTTTCACAAAGACTTCTGGGAAATTTCTAGGGCACTGAATTTTGGAATAGTATAATTAGACAACACTAGAAAATGCTGAATGCACTTTATAGTGAGTAGTGAAGGAATTCGGGCATCGCCTGAGTCATCTGAGTCCCAATCCGATACTAAACATTTGAAAAATAAATACATAAAAATGTAATAAACAGACCTAGGTATGTGCCAATTTTGTTTTATTTTAATGTATTTTTTTTTGTTTTGTTTGTTTAATTTAATTTAGTTTTGTTCTATTTTATTTTATTTAATTTTGCTTTTTGTTTTGTGTTATTCCCCTTCTTTTATTATCAAATAAAAATAGGAAAAATTAGTTACTATTAACTGGTAAAAAAAAAAAAAAAGTAATGTTTAGTCATGTGAGAAAGTTTACTGACTGTAGCTTTAAGATCTTCCAAAATATAGAACAAGGCAATTCAAAAGACATTTGCAGTCCACTATAGAATGTTTATTAAAATTTTTGAGCCCCAAAGTCTGAATTCTTCTGCGTTTTACTGCGATAAAATGTGATCTGTTTGTGATATGCAGACTTCTACTTTCAAATAATAAGCTTGAATAATAAATCGCTGATCAAAATAATAATAATAATAAAAAAATATCCAACCACTGATCAGGACATAACTTCTGACACTGATGAAACTTCAAATTGACTTCTTTTTGAATCAGGGATGTTTCATAAGCTCAATGGTTTTAGTACCAAAAGCTGTGAAACATGAACAAACATTTAATAAATGTTAAACTTGACACTTAAAAAAAAAAAAAAAAAAACAATTACAAAAAATTTAATATTTTTTGAAAAATAAAAAAAAATGTTGTTTAAATATCTTGTTTTTTTTTAAAAAATGTTGATATTTTCGTTTATGAATCAAAAAGCGCCAAAGATCTAAGAGAAATTCTAACTCTATCATACGGAATGAGTGTAATCAAAGGGATTACAAACAGCAAATTCAGATGTAACAAGAAAAACAAATTGACAAGAAGAAAAGTGGAGGATTAAAAACAGCAGATCATCATTTTTGAGGACATCAGCTTCATCTTTACAAGGTAGTGATGCAAATCAAGATTGTAATTTTTGTTTTTGTCATTTTTAATGATAATTAAGATAATTTTCTTCTGCCTGACTCCTATTGTTTATTTTATGTTGGAACATCTTGTATAGTTATTAACAATAAGCAATTTCATGTTTTTAGCAACCACTGAGATACTGTTAAATGTTGAGGTTCATTATAAGCTATATAGAAACTAAAAACTATGTTTTTATTTTACTTTTAAAGTTCTGTGCGTTTGTATTTGTGTGTTTGTGCTGTAACTCATTGTAGATTGGATGTTTCTGTTTATTTCCTGTCATCTCCATTACAGCAAACCAATAAAGTGAAGTGGATATTGTGCCTAAAACGTTTCCAAACAAAATAAAAGACCCATAAATTGAAAGCATTGAATCACTGCTGAGTGAAAACACAAACCTTTGTGAGGATAAACTAGAAAGGAACACTTCCTGTCTCCTGATCATTACCTGTGTGGAAAGATAAGGCGACTATTGTGCTGGATATGCCACTTTTGCAAACCACACATTGAAATAATTCGCTTTTCCCTTTAATTTTCTTTTTGTTTGTTTGTTAGTTTTGCATCAGCATTTTGGCTGCCAAATCCCAAAGACTGGAAACTGGCAGCTCTTGTTCCTGACACTGATTAGTGTTGATTTTCTCTCCCGCTGCACACTTAATTACAGTTCATTACAGGTAATTGCAGTTGTTTGGGCTCACCTTGCAATGACCTTGTGTTTATGGCATTGTTGTAAAAAATCCAAAGCAAACCGTAGTAATACGATAAAAAAAACGAATCCAAACAGGAAAAGTTGTTTTTCTCCAACAATAGTTGTGACATTTGCAGGAACACTCGAAACATATGGTTGTGCCACATGGCCCTGCTGGTGATGCATTATGAATGTTTACAGACACAGTTGATAAACAGAAGATGAGGAAATATGATGAAAGGTCTGACTCATGGCGAGCATGATGAGACGGACGAAATAACTTCAGTTTTCTGGGACACTTTTGTGTTCTTCTGAAGGTCAGTCTGCAGTATGTTTGTTTTGTTTTTAGTTGTCAAATTTTGATCAGAAAACTTTATGCCTAAACTTGAGCATTAGTCACTTCTGCTGTTCGGAGGTGATAAATGGGCAAAACCTGTACGGGGCATAAAAGTGGCCATCACGAAAAATCAAAGAAGTAGATTACAACATGCACACTTTTTCCTATGGGCATGCTGCGGGGTCATGTAAAGATGAGGAAGGTAAGACTAGGACTGGGTTGAAAACATTTTTTTGGATGGATTTAAGCTTAATAGATCAATAATCAATTCACAAAAGATATCAATTGATTTAGCACATAAAGCTAAAGTCCGCTAGCTTGATGCTAACGTTTAATGGAATTCCCGTCTTATGGGGAATTCATAGCTAATAGCTAATGTTAGCTGATTTGGCTCATTTAGACTTTTTAAATATTTCTTTTGGAGTTAGGCTAATATTTACATTTTAGCTGTTTTGCTAATTAAGTTTTTTGTTTCTTTTTTTAAGGCTATTTTGAGGTTTAGCTATTTTTTCAGGTGTTTGGCCTACATTTTTTTGTTGTTTTTTATTTGGCATTTAGCTAATATTTTAGCTGGCTATCAGTTTCAGTGATTTCAGCTATCACCTTTTGCATTTTTAACTATCAATTTCAGCATCTTCAGCTATCAGCACTAGCATCTTCAGCGGCCAAATTCAGCTTACAGCATTCACACTAGCATTATCCCATCCAGGGAATCCTACATATCTAGCTCATAATTGTGTTAAAAAGTTATGGTTTTAAAATTCTAAAAATGTAGTTTTGGCTGAACGCCGATCTTGAACACTTACTGGACCAGACCGCACCATATACTGGACCGCTCAGTGGAAACGAGGCTTAGTGTTCATGACGCTCCATTTTCATGGCATTCCTTGAGGTTGTACAAGCTTCAATTGAACTGTGAGATACACCTCCGCTCCCCTTGAGATACGCTCCCTCCTTTCTTTGACTCTCGGACAACATTAAGGCACGTTTTTGTCCAGATCTCCTGTTATTTCTTTCTTTTAAAAGGTGGATTACCAAAACATGCCACAAATCTGCTCTTGTTCCACCCCTTCTGTCAAATTTTAGAACCCTTTTTGGCCCACGAGTAAGAAAGTTTGCCCATCTCTGTCTTGTGTGATAGTATTAGCTTTATTTTATTTCATTTTTTTTCCACTTAAGACATCTAATAGCTCAAAAACAGGTCTATAAATGCTCTGAAGAATGAGGCATATGTGGAGAAATGTAAAGGAAATCTAAAGGAAAACGGCGTTTGACCAAACTGTTAAGAGTATTGGAGTGGACCTCCATCTCAGTAGATTGATGAGGCGAGCAGGAAACAGAAAGTGGCCCTTCAACAGCAATCAAGAAATGGGATTCAATTGGATTCAGCGCATAATGATGGTTTTAAGCTGTGATTGGGTAATGACAAAAGCATTTTCTCATCACATCGTTCTTCCTCCTGTGGGACTCTTCCAGGTTCATGCTGGAGCCGTCAAACCATACCTGCGTACAAACGGAGCCGATGCTTTTTGCAGAGATCAATAGCACCTGTGGGCTTTTCCTCTCACGTATAGACTGTGAATTTGAAAATGTCTATCGCTCCCATAAAGCACATTACCTGCAGCACGGCACTGATTGAGACACCAATTGTAATAAAGCCTCAAACTGTTAATCGGTCAAGCAGCCTCGAGGGAACCATCATTTCCATATTGTGTTCATTTGTGGCAGTCTCCAGAGGAGGATTCCAAAGCCGAGAAGATGCTGGAACTCGCTGGCTGGGACAGCAGTTATGGCGTCAAACATGACAGCATCTGTGTGAAAGTTCTTAGAGTTTTGTGTTTGAGAGTTTTTTGTCACAACTTTTGCCACAGAATGTTGATATGTCCAGATTGGAGGCAGCAGTTTTCATTTAGTCATTTGAGTTGTTGGTGCACATATGCAACTTTGAAAAAGTTCTGATTTTTTTGTTGTTTTCGTGGGCAAAACACAGACATTCTTCAGAGGATGATGTCATGAAATGGGCGGCACCAACAAGGAGCGTTTGCCGACCAGAACTCCCCGCTCTGGACTGGTCTGGTATCCCCCCGGAGCCTCTCCAGTGCCAAAGCGCGGCGATAGCAGCCCAGTTTAGGGTAAAAATACGATAAAAATGTACATAAGATTAACATAGTAACCAGGTATTTCTTAAAGCAAATAAAGTGATTTAGGACGCATAGTTATGGTAAAATAATACTAAAGAAACCCTACATTTAAATACATGTAAGCTTTTTCGTGCCACCCACAGGCGTTTTGGAGCTGACCCCAAACTACTGTTATCGTTCCCAACAGTCTGTTATAAAATCTGTCAAACAAGAAAGCAAGAGGAGCTTTTCTGTGCAGATAATGGTTTTGCCGATGACCTCCACCAAGTGCAAACAGCCTATTTCCATGTGCAGCGCTGCCCGTGGCTCTCTGAAATCCTCTGTCTCTGACCCTTTTACTTGCTCAATTTGCTGGTTACAAGATAATCTCAGCGCCAACAAAGAGTGGGTGTTTTCTTTTCAAGTGAGAGCATGAAACGTCCCGGGGGAGCTCCTGCCTCACGGTGGCCCACAGGTCCTCGCAGATTTTCAGTTTTGCCCAGAAGTAAAAGAGAATCAGCTCGGATTTATGCTGCGGATCACATCAAAAGGAAAACACTTCCCCACATCAAAGCTTTAGGGAAGTGCTGGTATAATCTTGCACATGTTCCGTCCTTCTCGCTCCTATCGGGTTTTTTTTTTTTTTTTTGCTGTGCAGCCCACTTCAATTTGACCTCGGAGGAGCTTCAACTTCCGACTTTCATTCATGCTGAGAAGAAGATTGTGGGTCGGATGTCAAAATTTTCCTCTCACTCTCTGCCAACTGAAATGTATGGCGAGTTTCACTAAAATCTACCTTGAAGTGGTTAGAAAGTGAATCTTGAGTGTGTAAACTTGGAAAAAAAGTGACTTTTCACGATTCTTGTGTTTTTGGAGAGGATAAAAATGGACCTCAGAGGTTGAAGTTCAAGATTTTTATGATCATAATGATGACTTCAAAGCATTTTTCTCTCTCCCTGTGAAAATGTTGTTATAATTCGGCATATCACTTTTTTTTGCAGACATTTTTCACATATTTAGAAATTTCAGATCAGATTTCAAATTCACAGATGTCTCTGTGACATGTTTTATCTTATTTCTGGTGTACATAACTCTGTATCACAGTCCGTATGAGAAAAACCTTATGAATAATGATCGATTGATGGGTTGGTTGATTGATAGATCAAACAGTACAGGAAATAGCAGTTTTCTCAACTTTCAGATAGAGAAATTCCTAAGTATGTCTGCTGAGTTTTCTTGAAGGCGTTTATGAAGAAACACAGTTTCAGATGAGAACTGTAGAAAATGTACTCGCTTTTGTGAGGCAGATTTTTAAGTCATATACTTTACAGAGGGAATGTCGATTGGCTGAAGGCAATTTATTTGATGTTTTGTTTCATTTATTATTATTTGATCTCGATCAACATACCTATCCAGTCGCTGCAATGATCCCAGATCTAAGAGCATGACGTGCAGTGGATGCAGTTTATTAGTATGAAGCATTTCTATGCTGATGACATGCTAGCCAAAAATGAAGATTGGTTTAATGTAAACACCATGAAAAAAATTGCTTTTTTAAATCTGTTTTTTTAAAAGAAAGGTCATTTTTTTAACTAATCAACCAACACAGCTTCACTGAGGCTCTTTAAGCTCCTCCTCTCGCCCACTGCAGTCACATGGCCGACGCCTCGCCACAACTCATCCATAAACTGATGAACAAAAGCCTCTGATAGATTGCGTGCCAAGCTGTGCATTCACCAGCAGCTGCTTGCTTTTATTGTCATTTCTTCCCCCGTGGCGTTTTGAGCTCGTCAGTGAATGATAAGACAATAAACATCTGATCTCTGAAGATTATTTCAGGTGATGCTTCCTCCTGTAGATGCTCCTCTCAGAATGAGACAAATGTTTATGCCTTGTTCTTCATCATTACTCCCAGCTAGCATGTGTCCCAGCTGTAGGCAAAATAACCGCTTTTTAAATAAATAATGAGATCACAGCTCCGCCCACTCGCAGCTGCACAGCAATATGCAAATATGGACAAGATCAGGCTGTTTTCAGTGGACTATAGTCACCGAACATCTGATGGGACTTAGGAATCCTTGTTAGGGGAATGTTTATCAGGGCTGGCCAACCAGAGACCTTCAGAGCAACAATCCTGCCTGTGTTGAGTCAGCCAATCAGCAGCAAGCTGGTCAGGGAGAGGTGGAGAACAGGCTGGAGGGTTGGTGACTGCTGAGGACCAGGACATGAGAAATGAGCGAGTCTGGAAATTGTTGGAGCTTCCTCTTTGGCTTGGGCTGAAACCGTGACAGACAACAAACTCATGAGCACTGATGTGATCAACAGGCAAAAACGGATGCGATGGAAACTACTTCTTATCTTGGAAACAAGTCCAGCTTTAAAAAAAATAACTTTAAAACTGGTTCTGATTAAAAAAAAGAAGAGTTATTTTAAAAAAAAATTCAAACTCATCTTTTTAGCTTAGTTTTTAAGTAGTTTTGACACTTCCTTGTTTTTAAATTTGATTTTAGAAACTGTTTTACCTCAGTTTTTTCTACAGAGCAGGGGAGTCAAACTCAATCACACAAGGGGCCAAAATCCTAAACACACCTTATTGAACATACTAAAACTACATTTTAAAAACTTTAAAACTGTAACTTTTTAACATAATTATGACTAACAAAAAGGTAGGAATATTATTCCAGAATAAATCAACTTAAACCTTAAATAACTTCCAATATTTTACTCTCCATAAAAATATATTTTGTCAAAACTATACAAGTTAGAAATAAGCGCAAAATAACATCGGGCCATTAATGACAATGAAATAAAATGATCTGGAGGGTTGGATAGAATTACCCGGTGGGCCGGATCCGGCCCCCGGGCCTTGACTTTGACACATGTGCTGAAGAATTTATAAAGTTATTATTTATTCATATTTTATGTAAAGCAGTTTGAGGTAATTCTACAAATATAGTTGAATTTGAATTGAAACAGTGATCCATCCTGGAGTGGGTTCTGTTAGAAAAATTAAATAAAAATTAAATAAATACAGTGTGTTCTTAATTTTTTAATTGTTAACACAATAATTCCAACATGAGCTGATTTTCTCCTTTTCTGTTGAAATTATTGTGTTAACAATTAAAAAACTGAAGTAAATCAAAGAACATAAACACTGGAGCTCCGGTGTTAAAGGGTTAATGAAAGAGAAAAGTTACTGGGGCGTCTTGTCTAAAGTCTAAACTCAAAACTCTCCTGTACTCAAAACTGTACTCTATTGCATAAAAAAACACTGCTGTTGTGTTTTATTATTTAAATAGTTTTGGTCCAAAAAAATGAAAAATGAAGTCTGATGAGGAGAGTTCCAGGACTTGTTTGAAGCATTTTTAGGTGGTTTCCATCACACCTTCCCTTATTTCATGTATTTGGTGTACTTTTTATCTGTATACAAATAAATTATTACTGCTCTAAAAGAGGTCTGTTGTGGACATACTGTGTGATAATGTGTACCATTGTCTTTTAGCATACTCAATGTGCTTTGATCTTTGTATATAAAATGCTGTTTGTCACACAAATCTGCTGCAGTTAAATTAAAAAACAAAAATTGTTTTGGACTGGAGGCTCTTTTTTTCCCTGATTTTATAGTTTTGACAGTTTCTTAAAGAGAAAAAAAGATTACTGGAATTTTCGTTTCATTTTTGTCAGGTTGCAGCTTCTGAAGTTTGACAAGTAAATATTTAACATCGACTTTTAGAGCTTATTCAAAACTTTTAGCCTTAGACATTTGATTGGATTGATATACAAACTTGTTTCATAATTCGTGAGTCAAATGTAACATGAGTCTTCTTTCAAATGCTGAAAAAAGTCACATTTTGGACTAAAATGTGTTTTTGTTGATGCAATATCCTTAAAATTATGCAGAATTTTGAGGAAAAAAATCCTTAAACATTCTGCTTATGAAACAAAAACCATGAGTCTGGAATCAAACAAACAATTTCTTTCATTTTATCCTCATTTTCAGAACTTCCCATGCTTCCTTGCAGCAGTAACGCTCCGTCAGTCCAGCCAAACTCCAACCCATGAACTGTGGGTGCCCCCTCAGAGCTATTTCCAGCCACTCCTCGCATGTTTTTGAGAAAAACAGCTTGACTCTAAATCATGCGATTAGTTAAAAGGCAGATTTACATTAAAGACGCCATCTGTCCTTCTAGTGTCTTTATTTTGTTTAACATTTACGGAAACACACAAACTGAGTGGTCAGCGCGAGGATCATCTGTTTGGGTGGGAAAAAGCTGCTGATATGTGAGATCAAGATTTAAATCAGGTTACCTAAAGAATGCAAGAAAACTTTAGAAAACATCTTCAAATATTTAAAAAAATGTTTGTTTTTCATTTACAAGAAACATCCTACATGTTTGTAAGTGTTTAAGGTGAGTAAACAGCTGTTTCTGCAGAAGCTGGAGGATGTAGAGGCGTTTCCACCTCCACCAATGAGCTTCCTGGGTGTTTCCAGTGGGCGTGTTCATCTCCTTTGAATCTCTTAAGCTCGTATATTAATTCATTTATTAAATTGTGTCAAGAAAAAAGATGCACAAAGGCATAAACTTTTCTTTTCATAATGATTATTAAGGTTTAAACTTTAAAGCTCCAGTCTTTAAGGGCTCAAAGTTGAGCATTTTTCCACCATTTACAGTCACTATTGGTGCGTTTTGTATATGTAAATAAAAATATGTATATTTATGTGTTTATTTATTAAATGTCAATATCTTTCATATTTTTTAATTGACAATCAAAGATTTTATTCTTTAATTTATTTACTTATTCATGATTTGCAATATGGATTTTTACTTAATAACTGTGTGTACATAACTAGTATGCTTACATGTAGTACATATTGTTTTAAGTGACAATAAAGGCTTTTAAATTCGGATTTCTGCCCTGTAGCTTCTCCTCGAGGAGCGCACTGGATCCAGGTAAGCAGCTGCAAGTTAGTGAGAAATATCTAGAATATCCAGGAGTGTGGCTTTCTCAGCCTGAAGTCGGACTCTCCTGGTTCTGACTGGATGAATTAAAAGTTTATAAGAGATCCTCACTAGAAAACTAAACAGAAAATGGTCTCTGTAGAAAAGAGAGACCAGTTGGTCAATATTTTGCATGATCCTGTCTCTCAGTCCCTCCTCATCAGCTGATGCCGAACACCTGCGACTGCAGCCTGTGGACCCTCAGGTGTGTACATGCGGTCCTTGTTATTGTTTGGCTTAAAGGAAATTATTTTCTGCAGAAAAAAAATCCTTAAGTTTCTCATATTGTTTCAGGCGGTTTTAAAAAAAATCAAAACAGCGACAATCGAAATAAAAAAACAACCATGAACCTTTAAATCAGTTCTTAATTAATTTCCATGTAAACGATGGAAAAAAAGGAGGGTCTGGGGACAAACCGGAAGAGGAGAGGAAGCATGAAAGGAAACAAATGTCATTTTAAGAAGGGAGTCTTAACTGGGTGATGTGCAGAAAGACGGGGCTAAGCAGGGCTTTGCACACTGATCCACATGGTGTGTGGCTTTATGAGAGGGCAGATGGTAGCACTCAAGCAGGAAGTGATCGACATAATGACAAGGCCGACTGTGGAATGTGTGTGAGTGTGTAGCAAAGGCAGAGCTGTGTGTGTGTTTTAAAGTTGTGTTTGGGCTTTTTTAACTCAGCAGTTTGTGTCCCTGACATTACTGACAGATCTCCTGGGGATGGTTGTGACTGATAAAAGAAGAGGAGCAACAAATGAGCAGGGGTGCGTCCAGACGTCCTGTGGGACCCGGGCAACATTTTTTAAGGGGGCCCATTGTGTTCAGTGTTTTGGTTTTTTGTCATGCTTCATTCTATCCATTGTGAGGGAACGTAGTAACTCACCTGTAAAACTCAAGAGACAGCAGCAACAAATACATAGAAATATAAATAACATAATTGTTCATTTTCTGCAATTTTTTAGGGAATTTTCTTCTTAAATTGCTTGATTTAGTTTCTTTACAAACCTTTGGACAAAATAATAAATTAAATAAACCATTTATTCCACTGCTTTTTAGAACGTTTTGAAGCTGGACTGTATTAGTAAAAAGGACAATGTTATGGGATTCTTTCTCAAATTTCCACTATGTGTCAAATGTCGAATCCAGACGGAAAGAACATCATTGGTTCAGCAGTTTAAATATGTTCAAATCTGATACTTAGTGGACGAATGATGCAAAAATTGAGTAATATGATATTTGAGGTTCAAATATTTACCTTCTCATCCAACAATCAATACCTGACATGTGCAAGTACTGTGTAGTGCTGCCACAAACGATTATTTCAATAGTCGACTAATCTCTGATTATTTTTTTTTATTAGTCGACTTATCGGTTCGTGCGCCGACTGGATGTAAGACACTTATATTTACCATCATTATCTTTAAACTTGAGGTCTTTAAGCTATATTCTAACTAAAATAAAGACAATAGTTTATTCATCTTTTAATAAATCTGCAGCTTTTCTCCTTCATTTGTTTCTGGCATTAAAACAAGACTTAAATTAAATGAGGTAATCTGAATCAACTACAGAAAACTTATTAAAAGCGTGAAATTCTTTTTTTAAAGCTTTAAAACATATATTTAATAAAACATGTATAAAGTATTTCAAAAGCTATTAGCAGATATAAACACACTCAAAATATTTGCTCACTGAGGCCCATTTATTAAAGCAAAACACTAATAACATCTTTGAACTGAAGATATTCCTATACATAAAAAACCTGATGCCCATAGAAACTAAGAAAATAAATAGAAAGGGGGAAATTAATATTTTAAAAAGGGAGAAAAGCAGGGGATGTTAGAATGTACTACAGTTTTTTCATTCTTTCACTACCTACATTCACAGCACATGCGCAGAACAAAATTAAATCATATTTTCAGTTTGGGGGAGAACCCATTAATCTGTGTTACTTCTTTAATGTTGTGGCTGTTTTGCTGTTTGTTGTCGTTTCCGTGACTTTAAGTTACATTTACTTGTAGCTTAATCCAGATAATGTAATGCTACACT
>NC_050520.1:1949468-1953698 GCF_002922805.2 Oryzias melastigma
TGAAAGTCTTTATCTGAATGGGTTTGTATGATGGAGTGTGTGAGCTGCAGTTACAGTTGAATTGAGTACATTATGTTTAGTTTAAATGTGGAGACTATTTTGGCCAACAAATGTGTGTGTAACTATAGAGTGTGTGTGTAGACAGGCCCCGCCCATTCTAGTACAACATAAAACATAATCTATATAAATAAAGTTTAGCATTAAATACAACAGGGGTTTATACTCAATAAATCCCTGTTGTGACAATAAAATCTGCCCAACACAAGAAGCTCTCAGCCCACATCTGTTGGCTCAGCTGTTGGACAGTACATGTTAAAAAAAAGGAAACACTCTATGAGCTACAGTACACATCCTCCACCTTAACCCCAAGCTAATGACTGAACTGTCATCATCCTTCTACCAGAGGCATTTACCCAGAAGGAAACTTCTGTTAGTTCTATGATTTTCATGGAAATGGCCTGTCAGATTTAAAGTATTTCTTCAGAGAAACCATAACAAAACATTGTGATTCCTTGGAAAAACATAACCTCCATCCCATCTCCAACCAGCCAATCACAATGGGGCAAACTGGAAACTTGCGTAATTGTTGCATTATTTTCTGCGTGTGAAGGTGTCCCTCACGAACATCTTTGATAAACTTCGTCTGTTGACTTATGAAAAAGAGATTTAATTTCTCAGCCTTGTGAATACATTAAAAGTAATAATTGAATGTGTGCTCTGTGAGGTCAAGGCTGAATAATATGGTCTAGTTGGATGAAAAACTTTTTTTAATGTGTTTTTTTTTTTAATAAAAGAAAAGTATAAGCCATAGATGTTTGTTGCTTTTAGAGTACCAGGAGGTAAAGATGTAGTAAGCTAAGATGAAGGTTATTAAAGTCCCCCTCCTAGGGAAATCCTGTTTTTTGAGTTTTCATTTTTTCTTAAGAAAGAGAACAAATGTAATAAGAAATGATTTTGCTTTTGCATTTCCAAGTATTGCTGTCATTCAAACTGTCACAGACTGTTTGAATGAATGAACTTCTTTCCATCAACAGCTCTGCTGCACATGCACTAAACCCTCATCTGTTCCTAGTGTCTAGTTCAGGTTCTGGAGAAGAGAAGATGGTATCTTCACATTGACTGCAGTCAAATGAGCCGCCGTTCACATTTCCGTGGTCAAATCAGCATCACTGGATTTTTGGTGTGAGTTTCATCCAATACTTACGGTAGCAGGACTGAGAACGCTGGAAAATCTCCACCAGACTCCACGGAGCTTCTTGATGTGACCACGGAAATGTGAACGGCGGCTCATTTGACCGCAGTTGGAAAGGATTGTAAATCAATGAAAGAGCATTTTGATGTTAGCTTTGATTATTTTATCAAGAACTCTGAGAAACCAATGATTGAATGTATTGATCACAGTCAATAAACATTGGAGAATTAGCTAAAAGAGTCTTTGGTGAACTGGAAGGAGAAAGAATCAGGATTTTGGAGGAAGTTCTGTCCATGAAGATCTGAGCTGAGATCCAGATCAGGACCATACGGCTGGATGTTTTTATGTAGCAGCGGTGAAGATTTATGCTAGCAAGACACAGAGCTATCACAATCAGCAGCAGGGCTGCTCAGCTCAGCTCTAAAAGCCACGCCCCCTCAGAGGAGATTTTGGAAGCAGGGGCTTCAGATCAACATGAAAAAATACTTTTCAGACATTTAGGTTGTGAGATTTCGGTTAAAAACTTCATAATCAACAATAAAACACTACTGACAAAGATTTATTTTTTTTTAAAAAATTGTTGAAATCTAATTCCACGACCATAAATGCAACTGTCCCTGGCGTGAAAGGGAAGCATCCGCAAGATCATAAAAAATTTTCATACTGCCACCCATTTTTTTTTTTTTAAACTGTTGGCGTGGTCATGAATATAGATGGTGGCAGTCATGCTGCGCTGTGGCCTTTTTGGATCTGACTATAGAATAGATTACTTTTTCATGATTTGTTTAAGTCAGGGGTCTGCAACCTGCCGCTCCAGAGACACATGTGGCTCTCTTATCCCTCCTTGATGGCTCTCAGGGTCAAGAAAAATAAAATAATGGTAATTTTCAAAAATTTTGAGATTTTTGGCTAATTTATTATCTGCTGAGGTTTTTAGGCTCATTTAGAGTTTAGCTTCTATTTTAACAACAGACAAACATTTTTAACTAATTCAGTTTACTGAGGAATCTTGTGCTAATTTGAGTATTATCTAATAATTAAGTGACATGCAGATGTTTTCGGCTAATTTGTAATCTACTGAAGTTTATTGGGGGGATATTTTAGAATTTTTGCTTCTATTTTAGAACCAGGCTGAATTTTTTGAGTAATTTAGTTTAATGAGGATTTTAGGTCATTTAGGAGTTCAGCTAGTAATTGAGCAATGAGCTAGCTTTTTTGGGCTAATTTGGCCTCTAATGAAATGTTCTATGATAATTTAGAGTTAAGATAATATTTTAGCAATATGCTAAAATTTTTGGCTAACTTGTTAACTACTTGATCTTTTAGGCTAATATAGAGTTTAGCTTTTATTTTAACAACATGCTAACATTTTTGGCTGATTAAAATTACTCAGGAATTTTATGCTAATTTGGTGTTCAGCTAGAAATTAGGTAACGAGCTAACTTTTTCGCTAATTTGGCCTCTACTAAAAGTAAAAGGTAAAAACGTTTTTAAAAATCCCACTTTGAGAAATACTATTTTCTTTTTATATTTTTGCTTTTGTGTGTGTTAAAAATAGACATAATTCATATTTATTAAAAAAAAATCAAATAAAATAAGATTGCCATGAATGCAAATCCAAATTTCCTAAATGCTACAGTAAGACTATACGACTCCTTCAAGGTTTTGATCAGTGGAAAACAAGCCCAAATGGCTCTTTTACTGCATAAAGGTTGCCGACCTCTGGTTTAAGTGAAAAAAAACCCAGCATTGTATATCAGATGGTCCACAGTCACTACCAAAAGTCACAAGGCTGACAGAAAAACCAGGAAACTTTACAAAGAGAGGAAAATTCCAGACGCGCACATACTTGTCAAGACCCTTAACCCTTTAAGAAGGGAAGTACCCAGATATTGTTTAGGGTTGAGTAATCATTTAAAATAATTATAAGACAACACCTTGTGATTAGTTTGTGATCAAGTTGTGTGTAAATTGAATAAAAGAAGAGTGAAAGGTAAAACCAGAATGTCTAGAAACTGGAAATTCTAGGAATACTGAACAGGCTTCCCTGTTGAAATCACGTGGCAACAATAACTTCTTGGAATGTAAAAGAACGAAAAAGGGATTGTGTAAGATTATTTTGCTTTGCACAACTCTGTTCACTGTTAAAGCAGGAATAAGAAGGTCCTTGGGGCATATTCTTGGTAATATCTTTCTAGGTACTCTGCATAGAAAAACATTTCTCTCTGATGATAGAGGTAAGTCGTAGGGAATGTTGCATTGAGTTGGTACCAAGTTGCAGTGAACTCCAATCAACCTTTGCAGCTCTGGTTTCTACAAGAGGTGGAAATCTTGAGGTACCTGACAAAGGGCAATGATTGGAGTATGAAATGATTCGATTAAGATACAATTTTCAATGTTTCCCATAAATGTGGCACGTCAAACCATTTAATCTGGCCCACCCCGCCGCAGCAGTCCCAGTGGGGAGCGGAGCAGGGACCGCCCACCCCCTCCCAGGAGAGGGATGCCAAAGAGAAGCGGGGTTCCTGGAATAGTGTTATCAACAAGGCCCGACCAGGTTCACCCACTGATGGGATTTTGGAGAGGCCCAGTACTCGAGAGCTAAGACCAGAACCTGCACCACCGAAACATGGACACCCCAAGGCTCCGATGTAATTTGATCCAACTGCTTGTTAGAAATCTCTGGGATTCCTCTCCCTGCGTGGCGAGCAGGCTGCTGGACCTAGGAGATCGGTATCCCAGAGACAAGGCCATTGTACCGAGGGCCTCCGCCTGCCCGCCCTCAGGATGGAGTAGGGGACAGAAGGTCAGAGGTCCCACCTTCCTTTTGCCATTTATGTGTGTTTGTTAGGTTGTATGTTTAGAGGTGGGTGTGTACTAAAGGGTGCGGTTAAAATTGGAAGGTAGGGCACTGAAAAGACATCTCCTGCTTGCTGGCAGTGATGTCCAAGCACCCACCCTACTGAGGGCAGCCCAACCAGCCGCAATCCCCACCAATTGCCTCATTAGAGACTTAAACCCGCCAAACCGTCTTTAGG
>NC_050520.1:1953741-1956337 GCF_002922805.2 Oryzias melastigma
ACCTTAACCCAGTACTGGATAGTCGGTACTGGAAAGCTGGTACTGGACGTGGATCAGTACTGGTTCCGGACACAGACCAGGCTAGGGTACCAGTGCAGGTTGCATCACGAGATTTGGTCCTTGTTAAAAAGTTACCTTTTTAACGTTTTAAAAATTTAGTTTTAGTGTTTTATAATAAATGTCTATCCTGTTTGGCCCCCTGCCTAAGGTGCGTTTTGGATTTTGGCCCCCTCTGCGATTGAGTTTGACTCCCCTGATTTTTAGAAACAAAGCTGTAAAAACAATAAGCTTGGAGCAAAATTTGTGGGATTTGCACCGCTTTGACTTTGCGCGCCTAACGTCTACCTATTGTAGGAGGTGGACGACCGCTAATACATTGTAAAAATGCAAAGGAAGAAGAAGCTCCTCCATGTTACCACTTGCATGTCTGATGTGAACACCACCTGCTGAATGCACGTTTCTTAAACTGCACACAGCGTGTTCGTGAATGCACCACACGCAGCCGGTGTGAATGCCATACCATCTCAGTGGCCTTGTGGTAGAGTGTCCGCCCTGAGACTGGCCGATTCATTTCCTAAACAGCTGCTTTAGTGCAATTGCATGAACTGTTTTTGCTTTTTCAGGCATCAAAACGTATTTTGGATTCCAGCACAGTATTTCGGGTGTGTCCGTAGCTTTACAGCAAACAAGCAAGCACATGCATGTTCACACCCCCTAACACTTTTAGAGGCGACAGAAGAACACAACCTTTGCAACAGTCAAAAACACAAGATGAGAGATGAAAGCGAGCAGAAAACTATAACTTGAAGAACAGTAGTTAGTGCACTATATTCTTCTTTTCCTTGTAGTTGCCATATAACCAACAGCCTATAAATCAGTCTGCTATGTTGTAAATGTTTTTCTGTGTATAATTTACTTCAAAACATTTTTTTTAAGGTGATACTTGTGGAATGTTTAACATGTTGACATCAACACGTCAAGGTGCAAACCTTGACTGAGCGATTGATTAGTTAACATTATTAGTTATGCTCTACGACAGACTGGCAACCTGTCCAGGGTGGACCCCCGCCTTCGCCCATCAGTAGCTGGGTTGGGCTCTGGCAGACCCTCAACCCCGAAAGGGACAAATCGGCCAAGAAAATGAATGAACTGTAATGATCGTTGATCAGTTTTGGCTGCATCACATTTGTTGTCCGCTGTGACAGACCTTTGTTTATAACCATCCATACCTCAATCCATGTGATATTTTCCAAAATTGATTATTGATTAATCTAATTATGAAACATTTTTTTTAATACTATTGGTCGATTCTATTCGATTCTGCCTCCGACAGATCGGTCTGGTTGCGTCATAGTAATAAAAAATGATGTATCAATTAATCAATAAAATGTAAAAAATAAAATAAAAAATTGTCGTCGAGCCGCTTTTCTCCTTCAGAATCAACTGGAATGACGTTGATCATCTTTAAAAGTTACAGAGTGTTAAAGGGTTAAACTAGTGTAACGTGAAATATAAAGAATATATTTTTTAGTAATCTTTTTAAATTAAGAAATATTAATAATTATCATTAACAAGTGTTGTCAATAAAAACATTTTTAGAGAGATTACATTTTTTATGTTTTTTGTTAAGTAATATTACATTTTCTGCTCTAAAAAATTGGTTTTATCTGCAAAAAGGAAAAAATAAATTATTTTATTTTTGACTTTTATTATTCATTGGTTCAGTTTTTGATTTAAGGAGGAATGACCCAACACAATGTCAGCAGTAGTCTGAAAACCTTTATAAAATCGCTTCAGTTAAACAAAGTTTTAAAAGTTTAACAAAAATAAAGTGAATTTAAAGTAACAATTTGTTTTTTCTCATGTTTTTACAGATTTTAAATCCAACATTCATCGAGCCACCTTAACGTGGCACCTTAATAATTGTCCAAAAGAAAAAAACGTATTTCTGAGTACTGGTAGTCAGTTATATTTACAGTAAAGGTTTAATTTGGCACCAAAAATATTTAAAGTTTTCTTCCGATAAGGAACCATAAACGACGGCGCTTCCTTCCTTCCTTGTCAGTATATGACAGTTGGAAATACCAGAGTGTTGCATCATTATTAGTCCCAGATGTTCATGTGCTCATCTGCTTTAATCATACCAGCCTCACCTGCTGACACCTGAGGAGGCGTGCTGGGCCTTAGTGTACTCTGGCAAATCAGGTAATAAAATGAAGATGTTCTGGCCTGCTTGGGTTACCGTTTTGCTGCACGTGTCTGAGCTCTGAGTTCTGAGTTTCCATCTTTAGGCACGTTTTGTTCCGGAGTTTTGAAAACATCCATCCAAACCAATAATTTAATCAATATTGTCTATTTTTTGATTGAAAAAAATAATATTTATAAAATCTTGTTTTGTGTTTCTGATCATGGAAAACTAAAATAAATAACTAAATAATGACTATGACCGGGGCAACAATGGCCTTTTAGAACCTAAAAATCAACCCGCACTTGTCGATTTAGCTGGTTTTCATCGGTTCATCTTGTAAAATGTTGCCTGTTTTCTCAAAAAGCGAGCTAAGAGGCCACATTCAAGCACATAGTTACTTATTTTGAG
>NC_050520.1:1956561-1971449 GCF_002922805.2 Oryzias melastigma
TGACTTTGATGAAAGCGGACAGAAAAAAGAAAACATATTATCTCTGCCCCTCTTACAAAACCAATCAAACTATTTTATCCGAATATATCTCTTAGTAATACAAAATAAATACAATGTTTGGTAAAAGCAACCAAGGCTGACCAATGAAAAAAACAAAAAACAAAAGAAACATCAAATAGACACATTAATAAAAAGATTTCTAGCCAATAATATAATTATCTAAAGAAGTCCACAAATAATCAGGTGTTTTTTGTTCAATTAACTTTTAAAATCTAAAAGAAAAAAATGGAAATACAATAAAAAAAATTTTCCTTTATCAAGAATTTTTAGAAACAAAAAGAACACCTCTTATTGTTCTAAATAAACAAAATGTAGCGATGAGGCTTTTTAAAAACAAGATACTAGTCTATAATAGAATTATCTAAATAAATGCACCAATAAACTAATTTAATCTAATAAAAAGAGATTTACTGAAAACCAGGAAAAATTAATCGTTTTTTTCTTTATCATAGACAAAATGACCCCCTCCCCCATTGCTGTTAAGTTTGTCTCGTAATTAAATCTTTTGCAAACTTTTAAAATAAAATTGCACAATAAATTAAAAAGCTTTAACCTTAAGTCTGCTTAACACTAATAGTGAAAAAGATTCATAAGGAGGACATTACTTTAGCTTATTACATTTACAAAACATGTTATCATTTTTAGAAAACAAAAAATGTCTTGTTTAATGCATTTTTTTATTTTAATATTGAGGCACAGGTTCCAAAAACATTTTATTTCTTGCATGTTTATTATGACTGCAGACATGTTATCTGAATCGCCTGAAGCTGTTGATACATGTGAGACCTGAGGGAAGCTTTCTAATGCAAAACAACCTCAATCAGATTATGAATTTCTAAACCGACATGCAGAAATCCTAAACAATTACTAAACCCGACTGAACTAAACGGTTTTTGCTCATTCTGCCAAACACCGAGACACGACTGAACGGAAAGGAAAACAGCGGGCTGGTCTCAGGAACAAGTTCTGGTTTGCAGACGGATTTATGCTGCTCTGCAGATAATAAAATAGTGACATCATCTTTATTTTTAAGGTGTGATGGTGGAAACATTCCTGTCTGTTTGTCTGTGACTGAGAATCAAAATGAAATTCACCCTTTGGGGGTTTGATAATGAAGGAGTATTAACCAAAGGGAAAAGACAAAGCGACTGAAGTTCGTTGAAGGTGAAGTTGGTCAGATTTAGGCGTGTCGTACAGACTTCACTTTTTCAACTCCTTCGAATCCTGTCGACTGTTTCAGATGTGATTCACTGTTTAGGCAATTTAGAGATCTGGTTTTCTTATATCAATTAGAATGCTTTACATAGAACTGCAGCCTCTGGAGGATCCTACACCTTGATGTTGATGGATCCAGACACACCAGGGGCCCGTTCCAAGAAGCAGGTTCAACAAATTTAGAGTTCAAACTTGAACTTAGAGTCACTGGACTCAAAATTCACAAACTCAGGGTTTTCGGTTCCAGAACAGCTGAAAATGTTTGATTCAATCAACTTGAAGTTGTCAGAACCAGAATCAGGTGTGAGCGTCGCGACCATAAAAAGCCCTGATCAATGGAGCAAAGACAGCACGATTCACCATGGCAACGGGAACAAACATTTGAGTTTAGTACTTCCGGCTGCAGAAATTGATAAGTTCCTTCAAGCATATGCCGACTATAGAGAACATTAGGTGTGTTTGAGATCCCCAGCTCCTCGCCTGCATCGTCGGCGAGACTAAGCTGCTGCTGGAGGGGGCAGAGAAAGGCACCTGAGATGAAGGTGAACGACGAGACTGTACGAGATCAAGGAGTAGGGGGTTGTCCTTAACATTCGTTTGAAAGTTAATAAGCCACTCCTCCTGGTATGATTTGTGCTGTTGTGTCTTTTATATTATTTTTTAACATATTTTAGAGTAAAACTGTTAATAAAATAGCCGCGGGATTCATTACATGTGCACTGTCCCAAATAAATAAATAAATAAAATTAAAATTAGGTTTTAGAAGCAACAATAACAAATATAACCACAGATTATTTGAAATCTTGTTTATTTTTTCATCAGTGATTCACTACCTTCCAGAAAAAGTAATAAAATACACCGATGTCCTTCATTTAGCACCAGTTATTTCACAAGGAACTACAAGAACTGTGTGGATACAATTTCCCACAATGCATTGTTTTGTAGTCCTCAAGGCGGCATGCAGCCAGCGCAGTACCTATTTTCTGGCTGCGCTGGCTTAGGAAGGCGCCTTTGTAGCGTGCAAGGGGGTCAAGTTCAATGAAGAATTTGACTTTGTCTCGTAAAGGGGCACCACCTTCCGTAAGGAAGAAAAAATTACTCAATGATGAAAGTTTATCAATTTTAGCTTTAAAATTGATTAAAGAGTAATCTTAAAAATCAATCTCAACACTTCAGGAGGTAAATTCTCATCTGAAGGGACCGTATCACAAAGAAAGAACAAGATGGACAACGACTGCCTTTTTGATATTTATTAAGAGATAAGCATGAAAATATATACAAAATAAACCAAGAAAATCAATGTAGTGAGTGTGTGTGTGTATGTATGTGTGTGAAAGTCAGTGGATGAGCAAAGTAATGCCTCAGAACGGTTTAAGAGAAAAATTGTAATCTAAAGAAAACAATGACGTTAAACTGTTCAAGACACTAGTCTGGATAAATCAAATTGGCTGTTATGACCACATCAAACCGCAACAGTTTTGCTGAGAGGGTCTCCTCACCACGGTGGCTTGAAGCTGGACTTGGACTGGACTTTCAGATGAAGCTCACCAGACAAAGGTGTTTCTCCTGAGGCCGATGAGATGAAGAAAGCAGCAGCAGCTTTGGCGCAGGGTGTAGGAGAACGGTCGAAGACTCTTCTGGAGCTCACGACCGCATGAAGTTCTGGTGGTCATCTGGGTTTGCACAGCCAAAAGAATGGATGGTCGTCGAAAAAGCATGCTGGATTTAAAGTTCACTGGAGTTTAGTCTCAAAGCGGATCGTTCAATCAGTTTCAAAAATAAGAAGCACAAATGGTGATGAGCTTCAAAAGAGTTAAAAGAAAAGATGCACGACAGTTACCAAAAAGATAAAGTAAAATAAAAACGGTCTTGGCACAAACTTAGTTACGTGGGGTAAGTTGAAATAAAAACAAGACCAAAAAAGATTGGAAGAAGTTTCCTCTTCTTCCTAGAGCTGTTCTCTGCTCAAAACCCAAACTCCAACTGCCCTCAAGTGAGATGAGAGTATGCATGACCTTTTGACCTCAGAGGAGGCCTTGCTATCAGCGAATGGCTGCAGGCACACGTCTCTAGTGGATCTAACAGTTTCATGTTTCTATCAAAACTGTTTAAACTATTTAGGAAAAATAAGTTATTTCTCTTAAATGTTCTGAGCATTCACAGATGTGTGGGATCATTAGTGTATCTCATGGTGAAAGTAAAGTGATGTGAAAATCAAACAATCATGAAATACTTTGTGATAAAACAAGTTTGCATAAAGTTTAGATCAGAATGAGTTTAGCTTAAACAAAGTTTAAAAATCAACATTCAAACTCTTAATGAATAAACAATCAACTATGAAGAGATTTCTCATAGAAAAAGATCAACTACATGTAATTCTAATGTTTCTTAATTGTCAAATAAAGAGGATTAAATCAAAGCATGAATTGTATTCCATATCATTAACTCTTAACATGCAGTTTATCAATACATGATTAAATGTTGTCTAAACTCATATTCAGATACAAATCACATATTCATGAACAATAAATATTATAGTGGAAGTTTTGTCTGCTTCCTGTTGAAATCTGTGAATAAAGTTCAGTCATTTTCATGTTATTCACATTCAACACCACAAATAAAAGAACAGATGTTTAGAATCCTTATTTGTGAATAAAAGAATTGTAAATTTAAAGGTTCATCTCAGCTTGTTCTGAGCTGAGTTCCTGGGTCCTCCTTTGGTCCACGGGGTCGTAAAATCATAAATCGTACATTCCAAAAGAGGTCTGCTATCGATCCTTCAGGAGTGGGACAGAAAGGATTCTTTGAAGACCTTTTAGGACAAATCTCTGTTTCCGTAAATCCTTCATAGGAGTTGTCCAGCGTTTTCCTTATCAAGAAACGGGGCTGGGGAGGTAACAGACCTTTTAGGCTCAAGGCCTCATTTGGGCCTCTTAGCATCCAAGAGAGAGACCAGATTCTCAAACGTCTCGATAACATCTCCACAGAGGTAATTTATGGCCTTGGGAGGTCTGAGTAAATCAAAATATTCCTGATTATAGTGGACTTGCAGTTTTTCTTTAATTTCCCATCCTTTGAGAAGTGAAAAGACGTCAGAAGGCATCGTAGCATGCTACACCTTGAACCCGCCCCTTTCTCGCGATACTTGGCGACGGCGCACATTTGACGTCAGTGCAAGACACTAACCAACATGCACCGCAATCCAGGCGATCTGCGCAGCGCCTGGGGATCTCAAACACGCCTATTGTCTGCAAGAAAAGCAACAAAGCTGCAGCGGTAGAACAGAGAGAAAATATCTGCAGTTATTTGAATCATTTCTAATAATGAATAAATAATGTCAGGAAGGTTATTTTGTCTCTTGTTGAGTAAGGAATGGTTTTTGATCTGTTACTAATTTAACCAGTAATCTCCATAATCGCATGAATGACCAGTTTTGGTAACCCCCCCACCCCCACAGTCGACTCGTGTCCTCCAAATTCTCTACCGACGTAAATAACATTTCCTCTGGATTAATCAGCCTCCTCTCTACATGATCCTCTATGAATGAACATGTTATTTTCGTTTCTACGTGGTGAAAACGTGACGTCTCTAATGTGAATGTTCTCTAAATGTTAATGAGGAACTCATATTTGATCATCTTTCACTTTAAAAAGGGGTGGAGACCGCAGAAAACTCTAAGTTTCCTGAAGAAAACCTGCTACCGACCAGGTTTCGTTCACAGACTCAGTTACCATAGTGATTGATTCTGAGTTCAGCTTAACCCGCTTCTTGGAACGGGCTTGGTTTTGCCCACTTTCCCGGGTTTGAGTTATCTCTCTTTCTGGAACCGAAAACTCAGAGTTTTGCTGAATTTGGAGTTCACGAACTCAGAGTTCCAACAAAACCTGCTTCTTGGAACGGGCCGCAGCAGCTCCAATATTTGCTGCTCCATTGTAATGATGTTTTAGCAGCTGCTCTCTAAATCCGACGAAACAGGATTTCTGCACCAACACCACCACCCACACAAATATCCCTGCACACAAAAAGAAGCACTGTCATATGTTAAAATAAGTATTTATTTCATCTTAATTCTCTAGAATGAAAAAATAATCACTTAAACTTTTTTTTTTCCCAAGCCAGGACACAAACCCCCGACCATTGCAGGGGAACACGGCCGCGCTAACCACGGCACTAACGTTTGTGCAAGTCTTTCAGAACGGTATCTGATTTTACAGGCATCTCCAGTGTTTCAGGTTTAAACATTTCCATTGTCAAGGGTTTAAAAAGAGAAAAAGAAAAAAAAACTATGTCGTCAGTTAAATTCTTCTTTTCCGACTAAAAACAAGGTTACTTTTGACCGTAGGGGGAGATTTCCAACCAAAGGAATATAAATAAAACAGACAACCTCTGCTTTGAGAACCAAAAAATGTGTTATCTCAAACTTTTGTTTTTTTTTATTGGTTTCAAATTTTTTTTTAAATATATTTTTATATATTTTACAAAAAATCAATGGTATCAATTTATTGCAATTTGGCGCCCCCTTTGGCACATGGTGCCCGCCCAGGGTCATGCCCATGTCCAAGACATTCAGCTATTTTACTCTTTTCAGCAGCAGAGATCTTGCTTGAACATGTTGGTCTGCTTAATAATGTCCTTCTACTCACCTGGTGAACTAGTGATCACAGGTGTCTGAGATTGATTTCAGGGATCCAAAGAGACACAATATTATCCATGAGTTCAATTGAAAAGCTAAGATTTTGAGAAAATTGTATTGCATAGTAATTTGGGACACATTTGTCAAAGCGCAGCCAGACGAAGCTTTTCTTCACCTGTCTCACATGTTTTGGTAGTTTTAGAATATTTCAGCATCTTGGCAATGTTCCAAAAATGTACAATAAAAACCTTCAGTATGCACGTATAGATTTCATAGAAGAAATAATACAAAAAAGTCTTAAAAGTTTTACAAAGCTTCATTTGTTTGGGAGAAATTTGGTTCCACAATCATCAGATTTTTGTCAGAAATGTTTCAGTTTTTCACTCTGAAAGTTCTGGTTATTATCAGAAGCTCCAGTGTTCTCTGAACTACAGTAACTCTTCAGCCGTTTATGCGGTTAATGTTGTTAAAACAGAATGTGAAGTATTTGAGACATAAATAAATAATCTATAATTATGCAGTGGAACATAAAAAGAGAACATTCGAGGGATTGAAGCCTAATTGTGTCAGTGAGATTGTTTTGGAAAGTTCTCAGTTTTTGCCTAAGGCTTTCACGTTTGATTGATCCTTTTACTTTCTGTCCCGGGATAAAAAAAACAAAATGAGTCATATGTCAAAGGTAAGATGAGTGACTGAAACTCAAGTTAGAGTAAAAGTACCTCCAAATAATGTAACACGAGTAGAAGGAAGTACTGACGCCCTCATGGGTGGATACAGGATGTCTTTGTTACAAATTGTCCAAACCTGAACGAAACACTCGGGTTTCCCAAATGAATTGAAGCATTTTTTTATGCTTCATGCTTCAGGCTATAGGTCAAACTGAACATTTGTAGAACACAGTCGAGTCGTCCAGATTTTCTTTTCTTCGATTAGAATCCGATTTTTTTCTATTCTTTCGATCCTTCAATTCAACTTTGAGTTTACACATTTGTTTAGAAATACATTTATATCAATCTGAGAAACTTCACATATTTTAAAATTAAATAGTGAAAAAATGAGATTGTTAATATCATACAATGTTAGATGATTTCTCAACAAATAGAAGTTCTAACAAAAACGTTCAGATCATTAACATTGAAAACATTGTTCTGCTTCTCCTGGAGGGCGTTTCAGTTCGGCCACCAGGTGGCGATCACACAATAGCAGTACATCTTATTCCAGAAAAGGAAGAAAGAATGAGTAAAAAAAAGGTGTTCAAGACCAAAAATTGTTACTTTAAACAAATATTTCCTTAAGAGTTTGAAAAATTCATATCTGTGAGTTTATAAATATGCTAATTTAGTCAGCAATGTGTGTTTAAGTCGACTGAGTGTTAGCATTAGTCATCCTATGGGAAATCCCATTAAACATTAGCATCAAGCTAGCAGACTTTAGCTTTATGTACTAAATTGATTTATATTTTTAGGAATCGATTTCTGATCTATCAAGCATGAATCGATTCAAATTGATTTATCGATTTTATCAACCCTCAGAGTATCTCAGAGTGATTTTAAAATTGGTTTGATGGCTTGAGGCCTTTGTGTCTGACTTCTATGCAAAAAATCAAATATCAGAAAGGGTGTAAATACTTTTTCACAACAGTTAGGATAGATTTTGAATTTTTGTGCCTGTAATAAGTAAAACAATGGGTCGTCTCTAAGTGATTTTAAGGTTTAAGGTGTGATTTATATAAAAAAAAAAGAAAAATAACATAAATCAGGAAGGGTACAAATACTTTTTCACGGCACAGTAACCGTAAGAACATCTTAAGATGCAGCCGCTTCTCTCTATGAACCTCCAGCTTGAGCTCCAGGGTTTTTGGCTCTAAGATTCAAACCGTCACCCACCAGATCTGAGCTCTGCCTTCGAGCTGAGACGAGACACGAGCTGTCAGCCCAACGATTGGTTCCAATTATGAGTCCATTAATTAAAGGGTGTGGTGGCCTGACGCTCTGGTTCATGAACTGAACTGCCAAGTTTTCAGGAACATCTTAATGGAACACGGTGAAGTTGATCAGACAAACACTTGGAACAGGATGAACAGTCGGGTCTTTGTTTGTGCTCATTTGTTTTGTTAAAATCAATCGCTTGTGTTGCTTTGATGCCAAGTTTTATTTTGGAGCGTTGACATCATCATTAACCTACATAGCTCCAAAACCAACCAGACTGCTCTACTTTTTAAGTGGAGTGTGTAGCTGGTGAAAGCCAATGCTACAGATGGAGGTGTTGATGCCAGAATCAATGTGGGTCAAGGTGTGCGATTGTCTGTTAATAAAACTTACAATAAATCAGGTGTAGCAGCACAAAAGAAACATTTTAGTGGCACAAATCCCCATAAATGTTGGTGTTCACCTTTCAGAACATCCCGACAGGGTCACAACAGGATCTATGGAGAGAAAATAGACTCTCAGATTTCTTGATCTTTAACTTAATACACTTTGGGTACTTGCAATTGTATATTCACAAGTGCAAGAATAAAAAAAAATTCAGAAAAATACAATTTACACATGGTACAATAGCTTAAAACTAACTATACATAAATCCTTAAAAAGCATGCAGCTGATACGCACACAAAACCGCATCTACGCACAAACCTGATGTGAGACTCTTTTTGTGTCTCCATGATTTGAGTGTAAATGATGCGTTTAGATGCTTATTAGCCACTTTGAACTTAGATATTGAATAATATCTAGTAAGACTTGACTTTTTATGCCCAATAATTAATATTAAAAGTTTAAACCACAATTTACTTTAGTCTTTCAGAGTAAACTATATCCATGTAAATGATTATATATTACCTTTTGAACACTAAAAGACTAATTATTTATAAATTATTATTTTTGTGGACTCCATTCAGAAGAACTCAATCTCTGAGGCACCGCCTTTCACTCTTGTGGGTGCCGCCCATTTCATGACATCTATTGACATCTATCATTTATTGAAATGATGACATATAACCTCCATATCAAAAATCCTCTTTCCTTTCATGCAAATCCATTTACACGTTTAAACCAGTCCTTCCAATCCAATTTTTCCTCCAGGAAATAGCCTGCTCCCTTTCTCCTGTTGTCTTCCCAATATCCCCCGCCTGTTTGCGCCATTCTCGGATACGTTTAGGATTCATCTCAACATGTCATGGAGATTCCTCGCCAGCCATACGCTCCTCTGCCACCGCACAGTTTGAATGCTAAAGACGGAAAGTGCTTCTGTTGGCCTGGGGGCGGAGCAGACTCTTCCTGAAAGGGGCTGTCTCACGTTGTGACATCAGCATGTGAGGACCCGCTTGTTTTCGTGGGTATGGGAGGGGCTGCTGCAGGTTTTTAGAGAACTTAGAAATGCATGAACGGATCAAAATACTGCTTTGGGGATCTTTATAGTGAGGAATGAACAGTACTATACACTTAAAACCTCAAAAGTTGTTTTTTCATGAAATGGCCCTTTAAAATAGTTCAATTCAACTTTTTTGTATTAATTATTGGCGCATATCTGTTTAAGAAAGTGGAAAAATGCCACGTTTTCACCAGATATTATTCATAATATAAATTCAAATCGGCTGATGACCCATCCGTGCATCAATTTGAAGATTTGTGTGTAAATATTTTCAAACTGTGGTATATATTGCTTGAGTTAAATATCAAGAATCGTGTGAGTCTGTTTTCTCTCCATACAGGTCAGTTTTGGTTGATTCACACAGCTGGTTAGGTAGAGAGTTTTACGCCGGACACTCTTCCTGACACAAACCTGTGTTTTTAAGGCACAGAGAGACCCAGACAGGCAGGAGGGAAAACGATCTTACCTAAGAACTCACACTGGATTTGTTTTAGGGAACCAAACTCTGCTTTCTTGCACCAACACCAAAAACGTGGACCAGTGTGATTCACTTTGGAGCAATCTGAGCGGGCGATGACATCATTGTCTGAAAATAAAACTCGCAAATAACCAACGACGATTTTAACGACACACAGAACCCCCCAAAACAGGACAGCTCTCGTTCATCTGGGGGAATGATGACCTCTGAATGACCTATTAAACAATCATTAATATTTCAGCAGCACAAACAATTGTTTTGACACAAAGCAGCCCTATTCACCTAAACATTTTAATTTAACTTAAATCTGTGGAGGATTTTTCACATTGATTCTTTTTTCTCATATTATATATGGAAGAGTTTTCAGCGTAAAACTGAGTGTAAAACCAAACCAAAGCTGGTCCGTTGCAGTGATCCCTCACAGGATAAGTCAAAAGGTGAGCAACATTCCTTTTTTTCCGTATATAATCTGAAATTTGAGATGCTTTTGGTGTCATCCTGAAAAACCCGACTTAACCTGTTTGTATCAAGAGACCTACGATCACTGCTCCCATTGTTTGAATATTTGCAGGTTTGTTTTGTATGTCTCTGACGTTGAAATCTTTTCTGTCTGTTTGTGACACAAAAATGTGAACCTGATCACAGGACGACAGTTTCATGGCCTGAAAATGTGCACTATATTTATCTTCATCTACTGGCAGAGTGTGAGGCTTACTCTCCCTTGATGTTCAGGCGTGAATATTAATTCCCGAGCTATCTATCATCCAAGATAATGGCAGTTTGGCCATCTGGCCAAAGTTCAGCAGAAGACGAATGATGGAGCGGTGAAGGATAATCCGTTACATTTCAGGCTTAAATTGAAATCTCAGTGTTGGAGTGGTGTATCCACAGCTCAGGTTGCTTCAGCATGATCTGATTTAGGAGCAGGTATCATCCAACAGGAGCTTCCTGAGTCTCTGAACAAACTCAGTGGGGATTTTCCTACTTTCAGCCTGATTGAAGTCAGGTCGTTTGTAGAGTTTACACACTTCAGAAGAACCTGAAAAGTGTTGCAGTAATAACGTACTTGGTCATCTCTCGTGTGCTAGTACCATTTCCTGTCCGTTAAACACCAAAGGAGCTGCAGCGACAAGAAAACCAGAAGTATGTATTTTTTTTAAAAAAAAGAAAAGAAAATGTCAAGCAGCACAAACCTCATGCCACTGGTATACAAGGGTTCTCAAGAACGGGACCTTTAAAACTTCATAATCATAATTAAAACACAACCTGGAACGTCCAAAACAATTGTCATAGGTGGATTTTAAAGACTAAGGAAAAGTGGGAGGAACCGAAGCACTAGGAGAAAACCCACACAGACACGGGTTTGTCAGGCTACAAAGTCGACTGTCTTTTTTTCCAATTGTTCGTATAGTTTACATTAGCCTCATTAATGCATTTTTTTAATTAGCTGCAGAAGCAAAAAATGTCCTTAATCCCAATTTAAATGGAAAGCGTAGAACTTGGCTGCTCAGTCCTGGTCCTCGAGATTCCTGGATTTAATATATTTCCAAGTTACACAACAGCCTGTGTGACAACAATTTTTAACAATGTTGGGTTTGCCAGAGCTAATCCCAGCTGGAGTTAAGGCAGAGCAATCGCTGAACAAGTATCCATCCAAAGGTGAGTCATCAGCAAAGAGTATAACATCTCACTGTGTGAATATTTCTGAATCTCTGCAGGCGATTCTTCTTTCCAGCAGCTCTCAGAGGCTTCCTCACTGCAGGTTTTGGTCTTCGGGTTCATAGAAACTGGTTTGTCCTCCAATGCAGATTTCTGTTCCAACTGAAGGTTTGCTCAGAACAGATTTGGGTTGTTGGATGTTTTCACCATGAAGTACATTTTCCTTCATTGCTGCATCCTCCTCTCTCTCTCTTTTTTTTTCATTTTCAAGCTTTGCCTTGAACTGTTGTGATCCATTGACCTCTACATGAAGCTGCATTAGTTCACATTTAAGATCGTAGTTTTTCTTCATCATATCCCAATCATTGGAAATGTAATCGATGATATTCAGGAAGCAGTTAAGATTTCAGTCTTTTTCTTTTCTTCCTTTTTTTCTTTTTTGAGGGAATTTTTGATACATTTCATGTCATCGATTGGTTCAAGACTGAAAGTTGCTCTTTCACACTGTTTGGTGTAGGTAAGAATACTGTCTCTGATGGACTTGCATTCGGCCTCCAAGACCATGTTTTAGCTTTTCTGGTGATTGATTTGCTCTTAACATCTTCAGCTCTTCCTGCAGATTTGTCTTTTGCTGCTGCAAAGTGATCAAATTCTGTTTTTGTTCTTCTTGTTCATCAGAAGAAAGACCCAGACTTATTGTCGTAAGAGCTTCTTCCTGTTGGATCTCTAAGCATTGAGAGTCACTAAGTCAGTTGAATATTTGGATTTAAGGTCGTCTATTGACGAGGTAAAAATTTTGACAAATTGACTAGTTCATCCTAAAGATTTTAAATTCCTTGACCCTTTTATCTTTTTGTTATTTCAAATCAAAATGTTCTTGCTTGAGCTTTTTTTTAAATTTGGCTTCTTGGTCTTCTAATTTCCAAAGACCATCACAATTTTTCTAGAGGTTCGTTTTTTTTTTTTTTTGGAAAGCATTTACTTCACTTTTGGTCTTCCACTGGTTTCATTCTAGTCGCATTTTCCTGTAGTTTCAGTTCCTCCATTTTTGAAGGCTCCCCTATCACAGACATGATGTCATCTGATAGAAACGCGTAGGGAATTTTATTTCTGTCTCTTTCTCTTACTTCCTTTCCAGAGATTGGAGCTCATCCAAACTGGATGCTCCTCCCTCTTTATACAAAACTTCTTTTATTTCCACAAAAAACCATCTCAGCTCCTTCTGTCCTTCTCCAGAAACATCATCAAACCGAATCCAGCATCTGTGCTCCTCTTCTTTGGAATATTCCTCTGTAGTTTCTGCATACTCTCACACAGTGAACTGAAATGAAGCTGCCTCTTAAAACGACTCATATGAAGGGATCTTACTCTGCTTCTTTCTTGATATACTTTCCTGTCTTATCCACTCACCTCGAGTCACCTGAGAAACTGCTTTTGCGCGTCTTGCAGTCTTTTCTTCTTCTTTCTAATGTCATCTGAACGAGCTTATCAGCTGTGGACGCTCAACATCACGACTGCTGGGAAAGGATTAATCAGCCGTAAGCAGTTTATTTCAGATAACGTCCAGCTCCGCGACAGACCGGCGACCTGTTCGTGGTGCGTCCCACCTTCGGTCAGCCATAGCTGGGATAGGCTCCAGCAGCATCAAATTGATTTGGCAGATTCAGGAAATGGATGAATGATGGATGGTAGCAGTGTATTCAGGGTGTAATCAGATTTGGTTTGCTCAAAGTGAACCAGAGTTTATTTGTTATGACAATTCATAATACATTTTCTGTCTGAATACACTCAAGTGGACCCTGGTCAAGAACCAGGAACCGCTCTCTGATCCATCTTTCAAGGTGGTCTCAGTTCATTTCCGATCAGACTGAACTCCAGTTTGCTCTGAGTTTCCTCAGAGTGAAAAGACTCTATGCCCAGAGTGGAGCAATTGGACCAAAATGGCCACCGCAGCCGAGTATTATGGGATGTAAACAGAGTAGCAGAATGATGAGACACAGCAACTCATTAAAATGTGGTTGGATGAATGCAGGATCATGAAAACAACTTTTAATGTGATACACATTGATTTCCGTACAGTTGTCCCGACAATCTGTCGTAAACACTTATCAACGCACCTTCTTAGCCGTCGTCTCCTCAGTAACCAGAGCAGCAGTAAAACATGCTGATGTAGGTACAGACTTCTAAAACTGATCAGTGAAATCTAAAGTTGGAATAAGTGAACTATCCCGACAAAGATTGTTTTTTTCTCTCGCTGCTTTGCCCCGCCCTTGTAATTCCTGACCGATGATGGAAGAGGTCTTTACTTGTATTGTTTGGTTTGTTTCTGAGCAGAAATGTCCAGTTGAAAGGTAGTCTGAATATACATTGAAAGCGAGGCTTAGGATTGGATCTGGACCAAATTAAACTCACTCGATCCAGATCAGGGGTTCTCAAACTGGCGGCCCGCGGGCCTTTTGCGGCCCCAAGTCAATATTTTGCGGCCCCGCCTTAATAGGAGAGTTGAATGTCTACTAAGAATATCTTCTTTATGTCCATGCTTCTTTGATGATAGCTTTGTATTTGCTTTGTGATGTTTCAGCTTGCTTTATGCTTAAAACTTTGTAATGTTATTGTTGGACCAGAAGTCCTTAGCAACAGTTGCTAGCGTCGTTAGATCCTGTCGTTTCACAGGACACGCAGAAGATATTGCTTGATAGTACATAGACTAGGACAAATGATCAATAACATTTCTGATAATTTCTTACCCAAGAACAATTTTCTTGTGGGGTCTTCAAGTAAAATTTGACCTCTTTTAAATGAGAAAATGTAAATTAGAAAAAATATTATTTTGGGTTCTCCAGTACAACTGAGTATTTGGGCCAGTTTACTAAAAAATAAATAAATAAAATTATGACTTCAATTTTGGCGGCCCTAATACTCCATTGCACAGCAACAGACAGAAATAAAACAATGATTTAGTGTCAAACCCAATATATTGCTCCATAAACTTTAGATTAAGAGAAATTAATCAATCAATCAATTACACTTTATTAATCCCAATTAAGGGAAACTGGTAGACAACACATACAAGACCTATTGGCCAATGGTGGGCAGCAGCCACGCAAATCTGGCGGCACTAATCACCCAGAAAAATGAGGAGGGATACAGGAATGATGTGAAACATCAAGCATTTTCCAAGGGAAAAGATCATGGAGAAGTGAGGACTACAGGTTTCCATGACAACGAGCTCTAGTTATCGTACTTTCAGCGGATTGTTTTGGTTTGGTGCCCTTGGCTCGGGAGTTCCTGATTATAGATGACTGTTAGGCAAAGGCAGACAAACCTTCAACCTGCTGCCTCTTTATTCTATTCAGTTCTCTGTGCTTCTGTTTGGTGCAGTGTGATTCAGGTGTTGTTCCTCTTTCTCACTCCCCTCCGGGGGCGAGGGAGGGATTTCAGATTCCTGGTGGATCGTCTGTTCTCCTGTTCTTG
>NC_050520.1:1971853-1989668 GCF_002922805.2 Oryzias melastigma
TTCAGATATGTAGCTGTAGAGTTAGAGAAGATAATTCATCCTTAATAGTCCTGGTGAATTGACTGTCTGCCCGGTAGAGGATCTCTCATTCATGTGGAAATCCCCAAGATTTTCTCTCTTTTTTTTCCCCGTGAATCTGTTTTTTTTTAGGAGTTTTTCCTTACCGAGAAAGAGGGTCTAAGGCCAGATATAACCAGTTTGTTTAGTGAGTTTAGTTTAGCCATTAGCTATATTTTATAACTGACCTTCTGCTTCTGTACATTTACCGGCGTGAATCCCAATGAGGTCATTTTTTTGTGATACTGGGATATATAAATAAAATTGACTTGAACCAAATATCCAGGTGTTGCTTAATGGTGAAACATTCACTGATCAGGTCAATTGTTTAGGTTTCCTCCAAGTAATCCGCTCCAAGATGGTTTCCTGTTGCGATATATGCAGATTATATTTGTTCCCTTCTTGCCTCCTAACTTCTAAACTACTCAGAACTTCCATACTTTACTTTTCCATAAATATCACAAATATTTGTCACATTTTTGGGTGTTTTGTGTGTTGGTCCTTGCAGGCTGCTCTTCTTCTGATTAGGTGCAGCTGTCTTCATTTGGTTAATTGTCTCTCAGGTTTTTAGTCACTTGGAGTCTTCTGTTGGTGATTCAAGCTTTGTGTGGAACTTTCAATATTGGATTTTGTTAAAAGGTACCCAACTGATTTGTGTGTTTAAGTCCAGAAACACAATAAATGTGTTTTTAAGTGATGTGAGCTGCTTGTAGAAACATTTCCGTCTATTATAATCATCACATTCAATGTACACGGAGCGGGTTGAGCGTCCGAGCCCATCGAGGAATGCATTGTCTTCGTTTCTTTCGGGAAAATGATTTTTTTTTTTCTGCGCTGAAAGCTGCCACTCCTTTCCGTCTTTCCTTCTTCCTCGAAGGGCCTTCTGAAAACTCTGCTGCCTGGCAGTGAGGAATGCGAGGAGAGGCAGCCGCTGCGTGCCGAGAGATGACGAGAGCCAATGGATCCATCCGCAGTTCATTTAAACGGCGCGCACGCCTCCCTCCCAGTCCTGGCGTCTCCCCATCACGGAGTGGTTATAAAGCGCCCTTGCGCGCTCAGAGCCACACGCATGCCTCGTCTCTAGAGAGGCAGAGCGCGCCGCTGCGACTTGGAGACGCTTTTCTTGCTGAGAGCGCATTAGAGGCAGACGCGCAGGAGTTTTGCCCTAACTTGGCTGCAGGTTGTTGAGAAAGCGACCTTTTGTTCTCAGGGGTAAGTGCTGCTTTTTGGATTCCCGCGAGCTTGTTTCTGGAGGGGAAGCTGCGCATTCCGCCGGATGAGGACTGTGGAGGAGGATGCAAAAGATGCTTTTCAAGAAAACTATTCAAAATACAAATAAAGACAGTTTTAGCTTGTTTTGATTTGCCTTTATGTCTTGAATTTCAGTAAAAATGTATTCTTGAAAGAAAGAAACCTTTTTGAAGGAGCATTTTGTGCGATCTTGTAGGGATTTTTTTCTTTGTGTTGATTTAGTGAAAACGCATTTTTGCTTTAAAACAAACTTATTAGGTAAAAACATCTCTTTAGTATTTTATTTTTAACGCATCAGTCATCTTTTTTGCCTTGATAAACGCAAAAACATTGATTTGATTAAGAGTTTTCACCTATTTGGGTCGCCTGAACAATTATTTCTGGTTGCAGACGGGGGAAAAAATCGGAAATTGTTAATAAAAGTGACCAAAATGTGGGAATTACTGGTAGATAAATGCCTGGTTTTGGTGGTGAGGTTGTGCAACATGTGCGCAACAAACGGATTACAATTAGTTGGACAGAAAATCAGATATTTCTGGCAGTAACGGACACAATCTGTTCATTTCTTTAACTTTATGGTGATCTCTGTTCATAAATAATGTGTTCTTAATTGGAATCCATGTCTAGAATTGATTATATAATGTTTCAGACCGCGTGCACATGTTGCTTGATTTATGCAACCACATATTGTCCTGAACCTTTATTAAAGCCTTTCGGTGCTGCTAATTTAAAATATTCATAGACTCTTCTCTTATTCAGTGAAAACACGCAGATCTTCCTTTTCACGCGCGTCTCCGTCATTTTTACGCATCCGGTTCTGCGTCTCCCGGAGGATTGGCGGGTTCTAAGGGGCCGCCAGGAGAAGTTTTTCTTTTTTTTCCGAATGACTGCTTCTTCCTCCCCCTGAAGCTGTGAACTGGAGAGCTGCCCCCTTTAAATGTTTAATTTCCCTCGTGCACGACGTGTCAGCGCGTGCGCCTCTACCAACGTTTGTAAAGGCAGATTCAAAAACATGAAAATAAACTTCAACTTGGGGGAAGAAAATGATTTCTTCTGTATGTGGCGCGCACACACACACACACGCACGTGCGTGCTGTGCTGCATCCTGAGCGCTGACCTTGGTGCTGAATTATTCCTGCCGCGCGCGCCTGCAGAGCGGGCGCCTCTGACACGCGGCGCCACCCACGCGGCCAGATGTAATGATTTTAAAGCACTAACTTGGCTGTTGTGAACTTCAACTCGTCAAACCTACGTCACATAAAAAATTAGACATTTTTTTAAATAATCTTTTTTTCAATTGTGAAAAAGCTTTAAAAATGGTTAACTGGAGGTATCATTTTACAGTTTGTAAATCAAGTTATGGAATTTGTCATAAAACTGTCCTTTAAATAAAGCTTTTTTCAAATTATTAGCTGAAATTAGCTCCTGTTCTTATCAATTTGGCTAATTTTGCTAAATGTTAATGACTAAATCAGCTTTTACAGTTGTTTTGCTATTAAAATATGGTGTGAAAACCCCCTTTTTTAGGATGCCTACCTGTTAGACACAACATAAAGTCACTGGGGAGCACTTGGCGTAAAAAATCGAGGCAAATGTGCTCAGACAACAACATTTATCATCTGCAGCTCCACAGAACATGATGTTCAGTAACATAACCTCCCAAAACTCTCAGAATGACTCGTACACAGTTTTGAGTGATGATAAATCAACATCTGACGACCTGCTTCTCTTTTTGTGTGTCTTTAGAAGCGTCCCTGAGGACCGACTATCACCCAAGCACATGCAATCCCAGACAGGCACGATGCAGGAGTCGGAGCCCACCGTCTGCCAGCTGCAGCCGAACATCATCTCAGTGCGCCTTTTCAAGAGGAAGGTTGGAGGTTTGGGCTTCCTGGTGAAGCAGAGGGTGTCCAAACCACCCGTCATCGTGTCTGACCTGATTCGCGGCGGAGCTGCGGAGGAGTGCGGCCTGGTGCAGGTGGGCGACATCGTGCTGGCTGTCAACAACAAGCCCCTGGTGGACCTCTCCTACGAGCGGGCTCTGGAGACGCTGAAGAACGTGTCGCCGGAGAGCCACGCAGTGCTAATCCTGCGCGGGCCGGAGGGCTTCACCACCCACCTGGAGACCACCCTGTCTGGAGACGGGCGCCAGCGCACGGTCAGGATCACGCGGCCCGCCGTCCCGCCCTCAAAGTCCTACGATCAGTGGTCCCCGCTGAGCGCCTACAGCCCAGGGCAGCAGCCCAACAAAGAGTCCCAGCTGCGAGCCATCGAGAACCTGTCCTCGCCCTCCATCACCCTCCTGCAGAAGGGAGTCGTGCCAGGCCAGGACCCCCTGCTGACCAAGGATGGGGGGCGTGGCGGCGTCCTGTGCAACGGCATGGAGGAGAACAACGACCTCCTCAAGGAGATTGAGCCGGTGCTTCGGCTGATCAAAAACAGCAAAAAGGAGCTGAGCGGAGAGGGACAGAGGAAAGCTACCAGAAAGGATGCAGAGATCCAAGTTGCATGGTAACTCCACATTTATCTGTATTTCCACACAAAATTAAATAAGCAGGGCCCTCCGAAGAGAGTTTATTGACCCTGTGACCCCCAAGCCTCATTATTCCCTCTGCTGCCCGGCAGAACAACCTGACACATCTGCTGAGCAACAGGCCTTACACTCCAGCTGTCATTCCTGACTCATTATGCAGCGGTTTGTAAAAGCCAAAACGCTATTTGTCGACTGCTTTTCCCTAATTACTGAAGCAGCAATGACGATTGAGCTAAATGTCTGATAACAGTCTGACAGGTTTTCACGCTCATTATGAAGCTCGGCACTGTTGCAGCTGCTTGTTAAGACCGGAGATGTCAAAGAATGTTTTCATTTGCATGAGGCTGTGTTTTTTTTTCCTCCGATTGTGACTCCTTTCAAATATCGGCGTGCTTTAGTCACGCTGGAAGCTGGCCCCTGTGTCAGTCAGTCATTACAAAAACTGAATGTGTCCTTTCATCGGCCGTGGAGCGTCCAGTTTGCTTTTAGGTGTAGCGGTCTGAGTCTATTCACGCTGTAGTGATTCTCCTGCGCCTTTCTGTACATTTTTTGGCACATAAAAAACTCAATCAAGCTTTTAACAATTTAAGCATTCTTAGTGTAAAAACGTTCAGCTCGTTCAGGACATTACTGCTTGTACTTATGGTATTCATAAACTTTATGGTTTTTGAAATATTGAGCAAAATATGCACCATAAGAAATGAATGAAAAATTGGTCAAATCGTTCTAAAAATGTTGTGCATTTTGAAACTTGTGAACTTCTGCATATTTTCAGCTAAATACATCATTCAAATTTTAAAGTTTTCAGCATCTACTAGGTTTTTTAGGGTGTAGCTTTTAAGTTGGCAATATGCTAGCTGTTTTTGCATAGTTAGGTATTTTTTCCCATGTTTTTTTATGATATTTTGGAGCTTAGCTAATATTTTAGCATTATGCTAGCTGTTTTGGCAAAATTAGGAAGTTTTTCCCCAATGTTTTTTTTTTTTTTTAGGATATTTTGGAGTTTAACTATTATTTTAGCATTTTGGTAGCTGTTATGGCTGTTGGCAAAATTAGGACATTTTTCCCATGTTTTTTTAGGAAATATCCTACAATTTTGCATTTATAAGAGCATGAGTTGATGTTTAGCATTCATTTAGCATTTCATTTTAGCATTATGCTAGCTGTTAAAGCTAATTAAGATTTTTTTTTCCAGGTTTTTTTTTTAGGCCAATTTTGAGTTTAGCCAATATTTTAGCATTATGCTAGCTGTTATAGCTTATTAAGATATCTTCCAGTGTTTTAGGCTAATTTAGAGTCTAGCTAAAATTTTGACAATATGATAGTTGTTTTGGCACAATTAGATATTTTTTCCAGTTTTTTTTTTGTTTTTTTTTTTGGCTAGTTGGGCATTTAGCTAGTATTTTAGCAAGCTTTGGGCTTTAGCATTTTTAGCTAGCCGTCAGTTTCAGCATTTCCACTATCAGCTTTAGCATCTTCTGCAGCCACATTCACCTTACAGCATTCACACTAGCATTATTGCAGGTAATGCCATATGTCTAGTTTATAAGTGTACGATCCTTGCAGAGATGCAACAAAAAGATGTTTTTCTGTGACTCACAAATGCTGCACTTTGAATATTTGCATGTTTTTTGTTGGTTTTTGGAGGCTTTTTCCATATTCTACCCTAAGCTTTATTTAAAACCCTTTTCTCGTCTGACATTTCACTCCCACAACAAATAGAAATCCAATCCAGGCTGCTGTCTGCAAAGATCAAGACGTCATACTTGATGTAAACATGCACATCCTAGTGTGTTTCATTAAAAAATATGTTGCTTTTTAGGAGAAAACATGAAAACTGATACTTGTGGGTACCACAAATCGAGAAATGTTGCTTTAGTTTGTAATTGGTGTCATTTTAATTTAATCTACCGTAATTTCTAGAGTATAAGTTGGAGTTTTTTTTTCATAGGTTAGCCAGGGGTGGGACTTGTACTCAGAGCGATTTATTTGTGCTTTCTTTTTTACATAAATCAGCTCAAATATTTATTATTTTCCTAGTAAACACCGGTTATCCTTTTTTGGTCGTTTCCTCTAATAACCACTAGAGGGCGCTGCGTCTGAATATAAGTATTTTCCACTGGTGGTGCCAAAAGAAGTGTCGTCCAAAACAAACATGGATTGTTGTCATCTTAAACGTTGATATTTTTATTATACTGATCAAAAGATTAGGTTTATTGTATTTATTTTTTTTAGCTAAGCTAGGCTTGGCAGATTTGTTCTGAAACATCCAAATTTTCTACAAAAGTGCGACTTGCATATCATTTTCTTTTTCTTGATTAGACATTTTTTGCTCTTGCGACTATTACTCCAGAAAATAAAGTATTTTGACAAATTAATTTGAAGAGAAAAAGCATTTGCGTGTCTGTGTTTTAAATGTAAAATTTTAAACTTTAGGGTGGGTTTTTTGTTTTTAACTTGATAAAACTGTTTTTAAAATTATTTTTGAAGGTGATATTACTTAAAAAAATTTTCAAATATGAGATTTTTGCCTCCTATAAACCAAGGTTTTTACGCTTTTTTTTTCCAGCTTTTTTTTTTAGCTCAAGAGATCTAAATAATAAAATCTCTTTATTTTTGGCTTTAAAACCTTTTTTTTCCCCCTTCGGGAGCTAAAATCAAATCAAGCTTTATTTATAAAAAAGCAAATTTAAGTTTTAAAGAGCTCAAAGTGCTTGAAAACCAAAGAGAGAGTAGGAATATACTTTCCATCAAACTCATTTTGACAGGTGACCTTTGACCCTACACCATCTATCAAACTAATTTGACAGGTGACAGATGGCTTTGTATACATTTAATATAAAATCAAAAGCGTCAGGTTAGCTTTTGAAAATCGTCAAATTAGTTTGATGGATGGTGTAGGGTCAAAGGTCACCTGTCAAAATAAGTTTTATGGAAAATATTTTCCTATTCTGTCTAACAAACTAAGACATAAGAAAAAAGGTAGCCAGCAAAATTTAAACGAAGTTGTTGAATGTTTTAGTCTTTAAATGTGTATTTATTTTTTTTGCATTTTGGCATTCATGTGCTCACTGTTAAAAGTGAAGCAGTGAATCAATTCACAAAAGTTCTTTAATTTCTTACATTTAAAAATATTAGTTTTTGTCAAAATACATTTGAGTTGAGTAAATTTTCAACCCAAATTTTTAATTTGATTAAAATTAAAACACTTCAATGTAGTAAATCGGAGAACTTTTTATTTATTGATCCAAGGTTTACAGTGTAAAGAAAGAAAAATCTTTTATCGATGAATTCTTTAAAATATTTTATTTTCTGCCTCTGCAAAGTACTTGCTCCATATATTATGAATGTATTGAAATAATTGAGATTGACTTTAGTTTGTTTTGGGAGAAAAAACAGTTTTGCTTCATCAGTTTGAACCTCCGATGCCAAGCGAGACGTGCGACTTCTCCCATCGTTTGTCCATGTTTAGGCTCCACCTCCAAACTGTTGGGGAGGAATATGCTCCAGCAAATTGCAGCCATAACGAGATAAAACGCTCGTGAGGATTTACAGTTAGCAGGGACACGTGCTCGTGGGAGTGTGTGTGAAAAGCGGGCGAAACGTGTGTGTGTGGGCGGTTTCGGTTGGAGCCATGCAGACTTTGAGATGAGTTTGCTGTATTTGGTTCACACACACACCTCCCCCACCTCATTCAGTCTGTGGGGATAATATAATCGCAGCTCGGAGTGAGATGTCTCACTTTTCATATCGTGTGCTTTTCATCCTCATGGGCTGAATGGCAACAGTTTGAACCGTATAATCCGGATCCATCATGTGTTCAGCTGTGAATCTGATCTCGGTTCAGACGTCAGGTCAGCTTTTGAAAAGCGTCAGAATGAGATCAGTTTACAACTTGATCTGGGAGCGTTCGGTCTGTTTGCAGGTGGGAGTTTATTGACCCTGCAAGTAAAAAAAAAACAAAAAAAATGGATCACTTTCTTTGGTCTGAAGTAGAAAAATTTTGTTTTTTTCTTTTTCTCTTTTTTTTCTTTTATTTTTTCTTTTGAAGTAGAAAAATGCTTTTTTTCTCTTTTTTGGTTTTACTTTTATATTTTTAATTATAATTTAATTAATTTTATCTTTTGTCGTCTTTTTTGAAGTAGAAAAATAATTTTCTTATCTTATTTTTTCTTTTGCTTAATTATTCTTTTTTTCTTTTTTTCTTTTTTTATCTTTTGACATAGAAAAATGCTTTTCTCTTTTTTCTTTTACTTTTCTTTCTTTTTCTTTTGTCTTTTAGTTTTTCTTTTGAAGTAATTTTTTTTTTCTTTTACTTTTTTTTATCTCGTTTTTTCTTTTGAAGTTAAAAAATGCTTGAGCGAGTGTGCAGAAGCTCTAAGAAGGGTCTTTAGATTCAACAGCATTTTTAGGAATTTAAACTAATTTCTTTATTTTTTTTTAACATGTTTTGGGGATTTTTTTCATATTATAGAAGACATGTATAAAGAAAGTGAAGCTTAAAAAGTATTTTCTGATTATTAATTGTATTCAAACGCCTGTGAATCGAAAAGACAGTACGAAAAAGGTCGAATATGAGATGTGGGCGGGGCCACAATCTTCCTGCTTCTCTCCATTCTGATATATCCATTTGTAAACGTCTTTCTTTCTCTTGTCTGAGCTGAACTCTGGCTTAAAATTGCACAGCTGGAGAACTCCAATATTGCTCGCCATTTCTGTTGCACCAGTAATGTTGTGTTGGGGTTGTGAGGAGCTGTAAGATGGTGGGAAATGGGAAGAGGGGTGGGATTAGTCTTCACCATCAGTCAGAGTTGAATTTCTAATGCCGCTCTACAGAAATTGTCCTAGAAAAATTTTATTTTTGCTAAAAACGGCATAATCATGATTAAAAGACCACTGGGAACACTTTAAAAATAGACCACAAGATAATCTGAGTGGGTTTTTAAAGACATGTTGCTGCTGTCGTACTCTCGTCGTGTTGCTCTCTCGTGGTCTTGCTGGAGTTTGAGGTAATGAAATGGTTTCACCTGACAGAATTTCATTTATCTCTTCTAGGGACCCCAGCGTTGGCAACGGTTCGGCCCCCCAGCTGGCACTAGACAATGACAGACAGCTGGAAAACATACCAGCCGTGCCCAACAAAGCGGACAATGATAAGGTAAAGACAAAGAAAACACAAACTCAGCCTCACATGTGAACGCTAACATCAGTCAGCTTTGGTTAAAGCATATGTAAGAGCAAAAAGCAACCAAAGTGCTGTAGAAATAAGTGAAATATGACGTAAAACGATGAAACACTAAACGATAGACTATTACAGGCTGGACATGACCTTAAATCCCTGCTGTATCAAATTTGATACGCAATTTTCAACATGATTTTACTAAAACATATTCTAAGAAATTTAATTTTTTTTTTTACATTGCATGAACCCAATAACTGTTCCTTTTTACTTTTGAGTACAGATTTTGTTTTTCTTACCAAAAACTTTTCAAATTTAGCAAAATTCTCCTTCAAAAACAGCAAGTCGTACTCCTGAAACATGGGAGCCTTGTAGTGTGACCTGAAGGCCGTCTAATGGGTGAATTACTGCCCCCTGTTGGATTATCTGTGCACTGCATGTATCTGATTGTATACATCAGGTTTTCAGGAAAAAAAAAATATTTTGCTACTCCTGTGGAGGGCTGACAAACTCATGTATCAAATATGATACGTTTGGCGTTTATAGTAGTGCTAAATACTAGACTGGACCAAGGCACTGAAATCTTTCAAACTTAAAATGTTTGTCAAAATACAACATGGAAAATTGGTGTTTCTGGTGGAATCTAAAAGATTTTGTAATATAAGTCACTAATTACACACAGACACATAAATCTGTGCTGCTTTTTGATCCCATCATTCAGGAATTAGACCGCTCCAGCAGCAAGCCGTCTTTAAATCCGGCTCTAAGAGTTTTTGATGGGAATAAATGTTGTAATCTCTACATGGTTTCCATTTTCCTTTCACTTCCGCCATGGCTCAGCTGCCGTAAATGGGACCGGACTGGATGGAGTGATAACACAAATCCTACGGATTCCCAGCAGCTTCACTGAAACAGTCCATGAACCCACACCTGGAACATGGGGGACAGAAGGACAGAGTTTTGGGTGACTCATTAACCCTTTAACACAAAAGCTTTAATGTACGGTAACTTTTCAACCCTTAACATAATCATTCTAGTAGATTTTGAATGAGAAAAGCGGCGTGAGCCGCTTTTCTCATTCAAAATCTACTAGAATGATTGTGTTGACAATTATAAAGTTGCAGTAAATTAAAGAGCATAAACACTGGAGCTCCAGTGTTAAAGGGTTAAAGCTAAATTAAAGCCTAAAGAGAACGATTATCGATCAGGTGTTTTAGTGACATTTTTTTTTAAACATAATTCAATTATTTGATCATTTTCTTACAGAAATAATAATCTTTTGTCCCCACAGTATTTTACTTTTGACATTGATGTTTTTCTGTCAAATGTAGCACAAAAATTGGTCATTAAAAGTCTAAAATGTACCAAATTTTTTTTTCGATTTTCCTAAAATTTTGATTTCAAAATCAAATCTTAGGCCAAGCATTCTTAAAAATTATTCTCACTTTTTATGACATATTAACCAGGGATCTTCATCCCTTTATTGTGGCTCTTTAGATTTAATAAAAAAAATATAACATTTGAATAAATAATAGATTATTTCTTTAAGTTTTGTCATTTTTTGCTTAGATTTTTAACACGTCAAACATCTAATCAAAAAAAGTTTAATTTGCTGTCAGAAATTCTGTAGATATGTTCTTTAGATTTGTGTTTTTAATTTATAGTTTGTCAAGTCAAAGTTTTTTATTTCAGTAAATGACACTAAAATGGTTAATGTTTTGAACAAATGAAGTTTAAAATGCATTTTTAATTCAACTAAAGCTGCTGCTGCAGCAGCAGAAAGACCTTTATTGACACAGGGTGGGTTTTATTTTGAAAGGAACTAGTGTGTGCTGCTTTCAAAAGTAAAAGAAGTTACAACTGTTCTATATAAATACATATAGACACTGTTTTCATTCAGTTATTGACATATTTAAAAGCTGCATTTATAAAAAAACGTTTAACTGCCAAAAAAGCATACATATTGTGCGTTTTTTTACATTATTAAGTGAGACTTTGTGGCTCTCGTTGGGTTTTGGTCTGTAAGAAAATAGACCAAAGGGCTCTTTTAGTGTTTAAGTCCCCCATGACAAATTTTTTTTTATTAAAAAAAATGTTCCCAGTAGTGTTTTAATTATGATTATGAAGTTTTTAACCAATCTAAATGTCTTAAAAAGCCATTTTTCATCTTGATCTAGAGCCTCTGTTTCCAAAATCTCCTCCAAGGGGGCGGGGCTTTTGGAACTGGGCTGAGCAGCTCCGCTGTTGTAACGTAAAGAAGGATCATTAATTCAAACAGTCTGTCTGTGACAGTTTGACAGCGATTTAAAAGGAGGGAAATCCCCGGGAATGCAAAAATAAAATAATTTCTCGTAACATTTGTTCTTTTTCATTAGAAAAATGCCACACAGACATGTTAAAAACTCAAAAAATAAGATTTTTATCGGAGAAAGACTTTAAAGTTGCAGAGCCCTGCCCTAAACGAACACAAAATTGGCATTAAATTCAAATTCAGTAGGTAGGTGCAATTCCGGCCTCTCCCTATAGGGGCAGTGTTTTATAGGAAAAATGTGATGTAAAGCACGTGTCAAAGTCGAGGCCCGGGGGCCGGATCCGGCCCTCCAGATCATTTTATTATTAGGGATAAGCACAAGATAATATTGGGCTATTACTAACTTTTATCATTTTGACAAAATATATTTTTATGGAGAGTAAAATATTGAAAGTTATTTAAGGTTTAAGTTGATTTATTTGGGAATAATACTCCTGAATGTTTTTACTCAAGGTTTTAGTAAAAAGTTAAATGTTTTAAAGTTTTAAAAATGTGTTCTTTGTTTGTTCAATAAATGTTTATCCTGTTCGACCCGCAACCTAAAGAGTGTTTTGGATTTTGACCCCTTGTGTAATTGAGTTTGACAGCCCTCCTGTAAAGTCGATGGTGATATACATTTTGGAGCTGAAGGAAAATATGAAATGAAAAGAAGTCATACATCTAAAACTTTTTTCTGACTTAAAGCTTTGTGGAGTAATAATTGATGATTATAAAAACAGGGGCCCTAAGGTAAAGCCTTGAGGTGCCCCAGAATATTAAAATCAAAAACGCATTTAAGACGGATTCAGGCTTCCAGGAAACGTCTGAATGCTTCTGCTCTGATCCGTTTGCATTAACTTGAGCTTCCCTCTTATTATCCCAGACAATGTTGCATAGCAGAGAGCAAACAAACGGAAAATGAGTATATTTTAAATTGAGTAAATGTGAAACGATTTAGCATTTTGTTTGGGAATGTGGGGGACGAGCTTCCTGTCTGTGATTCATTCGTCCATCTGATTCATTTTTCTCGTCTGTTTTTTCATAATTTATGCACTTTTTATTTTCCACTCACAAATGCACACGTTACCCAGTTAATAAAAACAGAAAAAAATAGAAACTACTGTTCTGTGTGTCAGAAAAATAGACATTTAGAGGCAAAATATAACCCGAATTTTGTGAATTCTGTTACTTTTCCTTTTAATGCATCTTATATTTTATCAGCAGTCAGAAAACCAAGGATTAAATTATGATTAGTTCCACATTTTATCACTAATTCCCCTCAGGATTTAGTCAAGATGCCGCCGCATTAAACTGCCCACATTTAACAAAAGGTCAACCACATACAAACCCTAACCATCTCATCATCTCTGATCAATCTCCAACTTCTTGTTAAACTTTTCAGACTACTTTTTGACAAACACTGACTGTTTTTCTGGATTCATTCTCAAGAAACGGCAACAAAACTGAAGTTTTTAGGAAATAAGTGGTATCCATGCTTGCAGAGGCCGTTTTTGGGGACTTAAATCTGGTTTGATATGAAGTGGAAAAGTCTCCGATTCAGTTTCTTTTCGGGCTGAAATGACAAAAACCGGCTGGTTTGCACCCCCCCCTACCAGCTCGATGATTGTGGCTCTTATTGTTGAGAGGCCGCGCTGCTGTGTAATTAACAATGCCTCGAGAGATGATGAAAAGTCTTCCCGAGGTGTGCCATTGATTCCTTCACCCCTCCCATCTCTGGAAAATGATTTTCACGGGAACACTTCCACATGCCATTTGAGGTTAAATTGCAGTCATTCATCAGTTAAAAGCTACTTATTGAAAAACTCAACAGGGCAACAGCTGGGTTACCATCAACCTGCTGTTAAGTGCAGATTGCCGCTGCGCTGGAGTGGAAAATAAAACCGAATTGGAGCGAGGGAAGAATTGTTCTGATTCCACAAACACGCAGAGATGCCTCCAGATAACGAGCTATGGGGCACTTATGTCCTCGATCTTGTCCAGTATCTGTGTTCAAATCCATTCCTTAGCAGCGTGGGGGCCACTTTTCAGCTTTTCTTTTGACCCTCGGTCAAAAACTGTTTGGGCAGATTGTCTTGAATGACTCCCGTTTGTGTTCTCCCTCCAGCCTCCAGCTCAGGGCCGAACTTCGCCCGTTAAGTCGGTGCAGAACGGCAGCCCCTCCAAATGCCCCCGCTACATCAAGATCAAGAACTGGGAGACCGGGACCCTCTACAGTGACGCTCTCCATCATCACAACGCTAGCAAGGTCATTGTTTTGATCCTTTTAATGTCATTTAGGGTTTACACATTTGTTTAGAAATCCATTAATAATCCCTATATATGTTGAAGAGTTTAATATTAATCTGATACAGTTCACATACTGTAAAATGTAAAATAATGAGATTGTTAATAGTCTACAATTGTTCTGCTTCTCCTGGAGGACGTTTCAGTTTGGCCAGAGTTTTATATTCAGGTGGCGATCCTGCAATAGCATTACATCTTATTCCAGAAGAAGAAAGTATGAGGGAAAAAACGATGTTTTACACCACAAATAGTTACTTTATAAAATATTTCCTTAAAAGAGTTTAGAAAATAATATCTGTGAGTTTATAAATCTGTTAGCAATGTATGTTTAGGTCGACTGAGCGTTAGCATTAGCCGTCCTATGGGAAATTCTATTATACGGTAGCATCAAGCTCGCGGATTTTAGCGTTATGCGGTAGATTGATCTGTACTTTTATGGATTGATTATTGATCTATTAAGATTAGATGGATTAATTGATTTTATCAACCCAACACTAATATGATTCACGTCACAAATACAATCTTTGACAAATTTCTACTACTGTTTGATCCACAACAAATTGAACACTCAGAATTTCAATTTTTAGCCTAATCGTGTTAATATGTTCATCATAATAAAAATACCTCAAGAACATGTTAAGAATACATTATTGTTGGACTTGTAAATCACACTTTAATCCCACAAAGTGGGACTCAAGCCTTGACTTTAAACTAATCTTTAAGAGAGTTGCGTCTTGTAGAAAAAAAAATGTATTTACTTTTGAAAAACACCATAATATATATATACTGTATATGTTTTTTTATTTAATTTCTTATTATTTAATTTATTATGATAAATGTTTGTGGATGTAGTATTTTCCCAAATTCTCTCCTTTCATTGCAGGTTTTAATAAATCAAATTCTGTCACCGTTTTAATTTTTGACTTTTCCTCTGACTTGAGAACATTTAAATGAATTATCAACATTTTTCCTCATGTATCCCCAAACCCTGGTGAACAGAGAAATGTCTCCGCCTCCACACCTTTGGCGTGGGCAAACACAGGGAATATTCCTCTGATCACCACGAGTAACTGAACTTTACCAAACAGATCTCTGCTTCCATCTGTTCTCCGTTCTCGTCGTGTTATTCTTGTTTGCCTTCTTCAGCACACCTGATTCAAATGGCTGTTATTATCAGGCGTCTGCTGAGCTCCACGGAGAGCTGAGGACTGAAGCAGGTGTGCTGGAGTGGTTGAAGTTCGTCAAACATGTGTGGGAAGGCTGAGGAGCGTGTAGTGTTGATAAAACAGTGGCGTAAGTGGATTCAGTCTCTGCTGTCTGAAGAGCAGCTTTACTCTGAAGGGAATAAAATACGTTTATCTTTTCCATCGTCTTGCTTTTCATCCAGCAAAAAGTCTGAATTCTTGAGATGGAAATGAATCTTTAGAAAAGAATTTGAGATTTAGAAAATAAACAGCTTTTTTTTTTTTTTTCCAGATATCCATCCTTTTAAAACTCATTCACAAGAACAAAAAAGTAGGTCTCTAGTGCGCAGGACCTCAACCTCCATCTATGGAGCTAAATTGAGGCCAATAGTTTTTGAAACCCCCAATTATAATATAAAATTAAAGAAAATATTGGTGTTTGGCCAAAAATGATTTAAAATATCTGAAATTTCTTGATATTCTAAATCAATGTAATTATTTTCAGCTTCAAATGTTCTGTTTGTTAGGTTTAAAAACTCAATTTCAAAACTTTTGGCTTGGGGCAGGAATACACTTGAGTATTTTAATTGGTCAGCAAAAGAAAAAGATGCCAAACATTCAAAGATTTGAAATTGAAATTTTGAGTTTTGAAACCAAAAAAACACAGCTGCAAACAATGAAGTTTATTCTAGAATAGCAAAACATTTTGGACATTTTAGATTTTTTTTTGCCAAACCCCAGTCTTTTTTTTTTCCATTTTTATTGTTTCAAATATTAGTGGCTCCAATTTGGCCCCATCATTTTCAGCTTCAAATTTTTTGTTATTTAGATCTTAAAACTCAAAATTTCAATTTCAAAACTTTTTTTTCTGTTCCAAATCTTTGAAATCTTCAATTTTTTTTTTTGTTAACCAAAGTAATCAATTTTAGCCTCGCCCCAAGGCCAAAAGTTTTGAAACTGAAATTTTGAGTTTTGAAACCTAAAATAAGAACACTTGAAGCTGAACATAATTAAGTTAATTTTAGAATACCAAAAAGTTTCTGACATTTGAAATTATTTTTGGCCAAACACCAATATTTTTTCTATTTGTTTTATTTGGGTTTCAAGTAATATCGGCCCCAGTTTAGCTCCATACCAACCCTCTGAGTGAACGTCATGTCAGAAGCTCGCGTAAACATTTACTCTGCAGACTTAGCAACACGTGAAACGCACGTCGGGCGGATTAAACAATAATAGTCCAGCATGCAGAGAGTCTGTTCTCTGGTCCCTCTGACATTATGGAGGCTTTAGCATAAGCTGGCAGGGATTCATCTCGTTACTTCATTTAATTACCCAGAATGCAACAGATTAAATAATTCTAGATGGAGGTTTGCAAACACTTTTAATGAAGTCAGCTGATCGCTGTTTAGGTTTTTGAATGTTGTTCAGATAAAGTTAGACCCTTTAAGTCATTACTGTAAATATTATCACTGCAGAATTCTTTCTTGGGGGTTAAAGCAGATTTAGCTCCACCTCCATGCATTTAGGTTCATACCCTGACAGCAGGAAAAGTGCTTCATAAATAAAGTTAAATTTGAATTTCTCCTCTTTTTCCTCCAAAAGCTGACATGAGCTCACGTGTTCAACAGTTTGTCAGCAGACATCAGAACTTAGTCATGACTGTGACAGACAGTCTGGATGACTTTTTCCAACAGGACAGGGGGGGGGGGGGTTATTTCCACTACAATGATGGTCTGAAGTCTCATAGTATTAGAGCAAGAGATGAATAGACCTCCAGGATTTAAAATTGTAAGAAACGCTGGTAAAAATCCTGAAACTTTCTATTTCATATGTGAAGCATTTTCCTCATGTTTTGTCCGTTTTATTCACTGTCAAAGAACATAAACCAAACATTTCTGCTTTTTTATCGTCTTCAGTTCTCCAAGGAAAACGAGTTTGAACCTTTCCAATGTTTAAAATGCTCCTTTCTGGGCAAAATGATTTTTTTTTTCACTAATTTGCTGAAACATATCTTTAGAGGACTTTACCAAAAAATATTGGACTGGTTTGTGACACTTTAAATGGGCCATACTATGAAAATTCTACTTTTTGAGGTTTCAAGTGTATTAAATTGTTCATTCCTCACTATAAAGAACCTCAAAGTGGTATTTTGATTCGTTCATTCTCTTAAAACCTGCGTTGTGTGCAGCAGCCCCTCCCATGCCCACGAAAACGAGCTGGTGGAAACGTGCTGATGTCAGCACAATGCCAACCGTCCCTGCTGGAAAAATCTGTGCTGCAAGCTCCGCCCCCAGACTACAACGAAAACACACCCACTTTCTCTGCAGAGCTGTGGCAGGAGATGACTACCTTCCTGTACCAGGAACTGCTCTCAGACTCATCTTTGGAGGTGGTCTGGGTTCGTTTTCAATCTTCGGTTCGCTCTGAGATCTGAAAACGAAATGAACTGAGAACGGAACAACTGACCCAAAACGGCCACCGTACCTGACACGTCACATCATGAATCATTTGTTTTTCAGTGTTCCAAAGGTAATATATGATCATATATATGGATATAGTTTACTCTGAAAGGCTGAAGAAAATCATGGGATGGCCCCTTTTAAGGGGAATCAAATGAATACATCTAAGGCTAAAGAATAACTCCAGATCTGGTCCTTTTGATTCTGCAGCAGGGTGGAAATCTATGACAGAAGGTGTGAACCAGTGTGTGTTGATTGAAGTCGTTGCAGAGAAACTCGTGTTTCTTCTTTCTCTCACAGAGGAAGTTGGTTTTCTGTTTCGCCTGCAGAGTTGGTAGGAAATGCTCGATTGCTCTGCAGTTCCTTGAAAGGCAGCCGGCGGCCTCTTTGTGTTGCTGCAGGTGTTGAAATGAGCTGTGAATGGAGGTCAAAGGGAAAGCTCGTCTGTTTCTCTGTCAAACACAGTAGGAGTTTTAGACGCTGGTTGGGCTGGAGTTGTTTAGAAGTGAGGTTTGTTTTTGGGAGCTGACTGGTGGTCTGAACATAAACAAAGAGGGA
>NC_050520.1:1989750-1995254 GCF_002922805.2 Oryzias melastigma
AACTCTAAATTTGTTGAACCTGCTTCTTGAAACGGGCCCCTGGAGGACGGTTTACAGAGCTCCAAACAATCCAGAACCTGGATCACCTTTCCCTAAAAGGAGAAACGGTTCTTCATCAGAAGATCAAAACATCAATAACTGTTTGTTCCTTTCCTTGTGAGAAACGAAGAAGTGAAAGTCACCAAAACATCAGACTATGTCCAGCAGGACGCTGAAAAAATCTACTCTACTCTATTCTGAGATGAGTGAGAAAATCTGACATGAGAATAGAGGAGCTGGGATAGAGCTGAGATGATGATGGTTCCAACAAAACATCAAACTCCTCTTTCATTTCCTCAGGAATCCTTGACCGAAGAAAATCAATCAATCATCTCAGTAAATAAGGCAGTTTTCTTAAAAATGATTAAAAGCTTAAAACAGGACATAAATATAAGCAAAAAGTAAAAAAATGACAACAAAGTTAGGTTTGAATATACTGGGTGGAGTTCAATGTTTAAAATGAGACAAAGTGTGAAAAAAAAGTAAAAAACTTACAAAAAAATAAGATTTTAATATTTTAGTGTGGTTTAAATACTTAAAATTTGACATAAATGGCAAAAAGTGATAAAATGACAAAAAAAATGTTAGATTTTGAAATCCTTGACACAATGTAAATCCTTAAAACAGGACCTAACAAATGACGACAACTTTAGATGTTTTTATATTTTTAGCACAGATTGAATGCTTGGAAAAAAAGGACATAAACAACAGCTGGAAGCAATAAAACAGTTAGATATTCTTAACACAGCTCAAAACACCTGAAAAAAGACATTAACAGTAGCAAAAAGTAACAAAACAGCAACAAAGTTTGATTTTTATTACTCTTAACACAGTTTAAATGCTTCAAATTGGTTGTTAATCTAATCAAAAAGTTATTAAATAACAAAAAAGTTAAATTTGTATTTTCTTAGCACTCTAAAATAGATCACAAATAGTGGCAAAAAAAATCATAAAACAATGACAGTTAGGTTTTAATATTCTAATAACAGTTTGAATTTGTAAAATGGGATGTAAATCTTATCAACAGTAGTTAAACGAATGGAAAAAATATATATATATAATAGTTTGAATGCTTAAAAAAGGACATGTATATAGTGGCAAAAAGTGATAAAATGACAAAAAAAAAGTTTGATTTTGATGTACTTAGCACAACTTAAATGTTTAAACAGGACATACGTTTTAGCAAAATGTAATCAAACAAAGCAAATTTAGGTTTAAGTATTTTCCACACAGTTTGGATGCTTAGAATTAGACGTAAATAGTGCCAAAAAGTAAGAAAACTACATCATATTCTTAGCACAGCTTAAAATGCTTGAAATAGGACATAAAAAGTGGCAGAAAGTAATAACATGATAATAGTATTATAACTATTTTAACTGGGACATAAATAAAATGTTTAAAAAAAACATTATTTTTATATTCTTAGCACAGTTTAAACGCTTAAATCGGGACATAAATAGCGGCAAGAAGTAATAAAATGACAAAAAAAAGTTCAATTTTAATATTTTAACTGTTTAATGATTAAATGTGATGTAAATGTTAACTAAAAAGTAACAATTACAAAAAATATTTTTTTATATTCTTAGCACAATTTAAATGCTTAAAACAGAGCATACATTTTAGCAAAAAGTAATAAGATGTGACGAATTTAGGTGTAAATATTCATTGCACAGTTTAAATACTTGAAATAAGACATAAATAGTGACAAAAAGTAATAAAAATGTAACAAAGTTCAACTTTTATATTTTTTATTGCAGTTTAAATGCTTAAAATGGGACAAGAATCTAATCATATAGTAATAAAATGACAAAAGTTAAATTTTAATATTCTTATAACAGTTTAATGCTTAAAAGGGATGTACATTTTAAAATAAGGGAATAAAATGACAAATGTATATATTTTTTTATTCTTGGTACAATTTAAATCCCTTAAACAGGACAAAACTAGTGTCAAAAGGTAATAAAACACCTAAAAAGTTAATATTCTTTGGACGGTTTAAAAGGTGTTAAACTCCAGGCATAGAGGGCTGGTGTCCTACATGTTTACCAAATAACCATCGTAGATTCTCATTGGCTAAGCACACCTGATTAAGGTAATCGACAGTAAGTAGAGCCATGTTAAAAAAATACATTAAAAAAAACAGTAGGATGACGACACTCAAGATCTGGAGTCTGACATTCCTGTTCTGAAGCAAGAGGACGAGATAAATACTGATATCAGGGGGCGGTTCAACCAGAAAATATCTGAATTACCTAAACGATTGTTTAAAATTCAGATTTTTCCTTCATTTGGTTTCATGTTTCTAAGTGGGATTAGTTCAGAAAACCTCTAAAATCAATTAGAAATATGCAAACTGCAAAACTCCATTCCTAAAAACCACTTCTTGTTCATTCGTTTTCTGGACTGTTTTTAACATCTTATCATGCAGACAAAGTTTCCTCCTCTTGTTAGTAAGCCGGTCCATCACACACAAGGTGAACACAACTCTTTAATCATTTACCCTCAAAAACAGAGCTGCCATTTGGAAACGGGGAAACAGCGGCTTAATTACTGCGGTGACTTATGGTTAAAGCTGTTGCTCGCATCCCGATGAAATGCCTGCAATAACAGCCTCAGATTTATTATGGATATCGCAGGTCATCCATCTTTCCTCCGAAAGGACAGCTGGTCGGTCGGCATGAATGCCGGAGCAGCGTGAGGGGCGGACGTGCCGGAGCATTCCAGATCCTTCTTTTTCAATTCCCCCTAAAATTCAGACTTTTGAGTCACATAAAAGTCGTGTTTGGACAGCGGTCGGGTCATCGTCAGATCTCCTTCTTGACCACATGCCTCGCCGTCCTAGAAGTCATCCGGTCCTGCTCATTCATTTGTTTTCTCTCTGAGCCGGGGAAGGCAAACCAAAGTGACAGCTGACTTCAGCTCTAATCATATTAAGCAGACCACACAAGGTTGCTGTGAGCAGTTTTCTCCCAGCATCTGTCATGGTTCTCTCTTTCCTCTTTTCCTCTCCTCTCTCCCTGTCATCCTGTCACAGTTTAACCACTGAATCTGTGACTTACTGACTTACTTATTTATTAGTGCCAGCCAGGAGTCAGTGTTATAAAGGCATCATCCACGAGTACTTACTAAACATGTTTTCTTTGTCTGAATGGGGAAAAAAGATCAAAACAGAGCTGTCAGTGCAGAGGAACTTTAGCTTTTTCTTTCATTTCTGATGCACTGAAGTCAGACTACTCTCTTTAGTCTGGTATTTTAGAACGTTAAGTTAAACATTTTAGAAGCTTTTAAGATAAAAACCTTAAAATGAACTCCAAAAAGCTTAAAAATGTGTCAAACATCTTCCTTTCTGCTGCACACTCATGAACTGTCAGGACCAGACAACTTATTATGAGACTGAAGTTGCAATAATACTAGTGTGAATACTTTTTGCTGAAAGTAGTTGCTGAAGATGCTGAAGCTTTTTGCTGAAAATGCAAAAGCTTTTTGCAAAATGTTCAATTTGCTAAAAGATTGGAAATTTTGCTAAAGAACTATGAAAGAGCGCGAAGTTGAAGTTGACCTAAATCTTTGCAAAAAATTGTTGTAAAATTGTAAAAAAAAAAAAAATCCCTAATACATGCCAATTTAGCAAAAATATTTAGTGTGTTGCTTTAATATTAGCTAAACTCCAAATTATGGCAAAAACTGAACTAGATGCCAAACTAGCTGAAAAAGCTAGCACGTTGCTTAAACACTTGCTAAGCTCAAAGATATCCTAAATTGGAGCTAAACTCTAAAATGGTCAATAAAAACCTTAGCAGATAACAAAGTAGCCAAAAACATTAGTTGCTAATGTTTTAGCAACATGCTAATGCTCTGAGGTTTTTATTGCTTGATTCAGAATTGAGCTCTTATTTTAGCAACATGCTAACGTTTTTGACTAATTTAGTTTACTGAGGAATTTTAGGCTATGTTGGAGTTTAGCTAGTATTTAAACAACAAGCTAGCTTTTTCGCTAATTTGACATCTACTAAGGTTTTTTTGGCTAATTTAGAGTTTAACTCCTATTTAGGCAGCACACTAAATATTTTTGCAAAATTTGCTTGTATTAGCGATTTTTAAGCAATTTTTTTTTTTTTTCAAAAATTTAGGTTAACTTATAGTTCTTCAGCAAAATTTCCAGTCTTTTAGCAAATTTAACATTTTGCTAATAGCTTTTGCATTTTCAGCAAATCCCTTCAGCAATTAAAGTCAGTTGCGTCACCATTTTCAGCAAAAAGCTTCAGTGACTGCTTTCAGCAAAAAACATTCATAGTAGCATTATTGCAGGTAATGCAACTATTCTCATTTTTCTTTCATTTTTGCATTTCTGCTGCACTGAAGTCAGACTACTCTCTTTAGTCTTGCATTTTAACATGTTTAGTGAAACATTTTAGTGGCTTTTTAGAACCTGGTGGTGCAGAAGAAACGTAAAAATGAAACCCAAAAAGCTTAAAAGTTAGTCAAAAAATTCCCTAAAACATCTTCCTTTCTGCTGCTCACTCATTAACTGTCATGACCAGACAATTTATTATGAGATTACTGGTGTCTTAATTATAGCTATTATAACTCAAATGTTAGCACACAGAAAATTTTGTAAGTGGATTATTCATCTTTGCTTTGCTTGTACAGACGAGTCTGACTAAATAGATTGGAGAAATTAATTAAAATGTGGCAAATGTTAAATAAAAATTAACAGCACTTTAAAAATGTGCCTAATTCACTAAAGCTACATTTATTTTGATTTTTTAATTAAAACATTTTATCAAGTATTTGTCTGAAACAAATTTTTCATTTGCAATCAGGAGGAAATGATTCCTTTGTTTCATGAACTCTGAAATTTTAATTTATTTTTTTTCTCCTCAGATGCCGACCTGCAGTGAAGACGTGTGCTTCGGCTCGGTGATGATGCCCACTCAGCACGTTCGCAAGTCAGACGAGGCCCGAACCAAAGAGGAGCTCCTTCCGCTGGCCACTGACTTCATAGACCAGTACTACACCTCCATCAAAAGGCAAGAGCAGCTTGGTTCAAAGCAGAACGATGGGCTTTTAGTGACCACTTTCAGCCCAGCGAGGTCGCGGTAATCCGACAACCTTCATTACAAGTCTATCGGATTTAGATTTCTCGTTTTGTGATAATGTGTTTTCCTTTATCCCAAGGGATTCTTTCATTGGAGAGTTTACGGTAACGAGACAATCAGAGGAATTTCCTTGGATTAATGACAACAATGAGGAAATTGACGTTCAAGAGCACTTAGTGTGACTTCTATGATACAACAAAAAGATGAAGATAAACTTTAATGCTTTATTACACATCTAAGAAATACAGTTAGGGGAAACATTTAGGATGCCCTATGAATGGCTCTATATTTTCCCACAGGTTTCATGCAGAGACATTTGAAGGCCCTATACCATGATTTTCTCAAATCTTTCAGAGTAAACTATAT
>NC_050520.1:1995301-2004445 GCF_002922805.2 Oryzias melastigma
AGTCATTTTTGTGAGTTTTTCTTACTCCGAAGTAAAACGACTCGATACCTGAGGCTCCGCCTTTTGCTGCTTGTGGGTGCCGCCCATTTCTTTATCCTAGAGCCGGCCTCTGCAGCATGTCTGCATTTCACCCACGAAAATAAATATCTGAACATTTGCAAAGATTGATGTCCATAATGTGTATTTGCCTTTAGTAGCCCAAGCCACTGCTACACTGGTTGTAGCGATGGCCTGGGCTAACGGCTGAGCTAGCTGAGCAGCTGAGCTAGCTAAGCAGCGAAGCTAGTGACAGATCACCGCTTGCTGAGAGGCAAAGCTAGCAGATGGGCACTGCTAGCTGAGCGGCACAGTTAGTGGTGATCATCCGCTAGCTAAATGGTGAATTTAGGGGCTATTCACTATTAGCTGAGCAACAAAGTTGACGGTATATCTCTGCTAGCTGTGGGGCAAAGTTAATGACAGATCACCGCTTGCTGAAAGGCAAAGCTAGCGACCGATCACCGCTAGCTGAGACTCTTCCTGAAAGAGGCTGTTCTTAATTTGTGACATCAGCTCGTGAGAAGCCACTCGATTTTGTGGGTCTGGGAGGGGCTGGTGCTGCAGGTTTTAGGAATACATGAACAGATCAAAAATAACAATTTAGGGGTTTTTATAGTCGGGAATGAAGATTATAAAACACCTAAAAGCTCAAAAAGTTGATGGTTTAGGTCCTTTAAATCAATTTGAACATCACGGAGTGATCCAAGTGATATTACTTGACAATAAAGCCTTTTTTAAGCCTATTTAAAACGTTCTATGACATGTAATTTCAAAATAATGTAATTTCTTCTCATGTTTAAGATTAGACACTTAAGACATATTTAAGGGACTGCTTGATCCCACAAATAAGTCTCTTACTTCAGCCAAAAGAGGCAAAAATAACTAATAAGAGGAAGAAGGTCCAAACTTTGACCTCCACTTAAATATGAAATTTTGTTCAGATCTTTGTTTCCATAACTGTGCTGGTTATCAAAGTAAGTCACATTAAAACAGAAAAACAAAGTCTTAAAGTCTATTATAATTAATGTATGTGGCTCAGATATATGGGGTAAGATAATGGTCGAAATGAGATGTATTCATGTAGACAAAGTTATAAAAATATATATTTATGAATACATTTAGTTTTATGTTCAACACGCCTGGTGAGAATTCAATTTGTCTTTGTTTTAATTGTTAACTTCTTTTATCTTAAATGGAATTTCTCCTGTTAAATGATTATCAAAAATAAATCACAAGGTTATAGGCATATATACACGTGTGCATGAGTAATGAGGCTTATTGTCGTTTAAACAAAAAAAGTATTGAACTTTATTGATCCCACAACAAAAGCACTAAAATGTTATCATAGTTCTCTGGACAAAAAAAACAACTTATGATTATAAATGTGTTCTCAGATGGCATTTTGTTGTTGCATAGCAACAACCGGAACGGATGCTGCCTGTAAACAAAGCACCTGCAGACCACTTGGGACCCAGAAGTGGTGGAAAGTTGTCCAAAATAAAGAATAGCAGCCACTGCATGTATTATTTGTAGAATAAAAATTCATAAAAAATGTTAAATAAGAGAAAAACGAAACAAAAACAAGTAAATTAATGCTGAAATATAGCAAATGGAAGGTTGTATGATCACAATCCTCAACTTTAATTTTTTTCTTCTTTTTTTTTTTGTTTTTTGATGACAAGATTGCTTTTGTTTGTCTGCAGTCCTCTAAATGTGGTTTATTTGTATTATTGAGTTTTATTACTGTTCATTAAACTACAATTATTCTTGTTTATGACATCACTGCTACGTCTCGAATGCTGGTCTCGATTTATTGTGGCCACATTGATAAAATATAAAATAATGCTAAGAAGGTGAGAATGGAGTCTGTGATCATCCAATCAGAAGTCAGTTGCTCTATCGCTGCACTGTGGCTGCCAACGGTAGTCAATACACAAAGTCGAAACAAAAGAACAAAAAGAAATCCTATTCAAAACAGACGTGTCATAATTAAAACCAAATGAATTCATATTTTTTTCTTTGTCTACATGCATACGTTTCATTTAGACAGTTTTCTTACCCCCAGATTAGAGCCTTTAATGCAAAAACTAACATCAGGACTCAGACATCTGTTCATGTAAACAAACTGCAGCACCTGTTGGATTAATTAGATTCACCTGTTCATCTGAGAGTTGCCAACTTTCCACAGCAGGAGGAACGAAGCTTTAGTGGGTTTGAGCATTCAGAACTTTAGCTTGTAGAGTTACTACTATATCTCAATATAGTAGTAAATACGCCGTTTTGTGATGTCCGTGGCTTGATGTTGTCCTGCAGGTGTGGCTCTAAGGCTCATGTGGACCGCCGAGAGGAGGTGACAAAAGAGATCGAAGCTTCAGGAACGTACCAACTGAAAGACACTGAACTCATTTATGGTGCCAAGCACGCCTGGAGGAACGCCGCGCGCTGTGTGGGACGGATTCAATGGTCCAAACTACAGGTGCTGTCCAATGTTCCTGAAGGCCCACTCCAATCAGCTATTAATCTTTTGAGAGTGTTCTTTTAATTATGATTATGCCATTCTTCAACCAAAACAAAAAAATACTACATAGTTTTAGCCAACACATTCTCACATATGTTTATGTTTGGTTAAGGACCCCTCTGCATCACTCTTTGACACTTTGGATGTCCTAAAGTCGTCGTTCGTTGACATGCTGGCTGTTCATAACGTCGAGGGTCTGCAGTACTGGATGCAGACTGGTCCTCAGGACACAGTGGGTACCGGTACCCTAACCCGGCACTGGACACGGTACCGAATGCAGTACCAGACGCGGTGCCAAGTCTGAACCGAGCCCAGACTCGAACCAGTACCGGTATCGTCTTATGGTGCATTTACACCGAACACGGCAGGTGCATCAAATTTGCGTTTGCCGCCTCTTTTTTGACGCCTGTTAAATTTACTGCTCAACGCCTTGACGTGGAGCAACCATCGAAGTTGTTCTGGAATTCCTTCCTTGTCACATCATGGATGATGTTGAGTGAATAGCTTGGGTTTCTATGTTTTGGAGAACTCTGGAGAGGTGCCGGCAAAAACATTGCTGTGTTTGTTTTCACCAGATCTTTCAGAGTCTCTCTGGGTTCTGTGTACTTCACTCTTGCAGCGAGAGCTGCACCTGAGGGCCGTTTGAAACGTTACTTCCTTCTGTCTGATGTCCAGTTTGAGCTTTAACCAGAGGAGGCAAAATAAAACTGGGGGATCTTTTTATTATTGTCTTGATGAAAACAGGAAAAACAGGGCTCTAAGGCCTGGGCAGTAGACCTTACTAGATCTGCCGGAGCCAAGACAGAAGCGATCGCTATCAGCTCTGCCGGAGCCTGGGGAGCGGAGCTGACCATCTCGCTAAGCTATCCATCAGGCACCTGGCTAGCATATCCTCTGTGACGGGCTGGCGATGTGTCCAGGCTGTATACCGCTTTCGGCCAACAGTAGCTGGGACAGTTTCTGGGAACCCCATGGACCCCACGGAGTCCATAGGGTTCCCATGATCGGCCATCTTGAATGTTTATTACTAGCCTTTGATCTAGTCACTAAAAACATCACGTGCCCAAAGCTGAGTCGCCAATTGGTTGACGAGCTGCGTCAAGCCTGCTGTGCCAGCTGCCAAAATTGCACAGCAGCAGATTGCATCTTTACATTGACCTAACATTAAAACTTGACGCCTCCGCCACACCGGCTGCATTCAGTGAGAATGCACCAATAGGGTACCAGTGCGCTCCACGTCCCGAACTGGACAGGTTCAAGTTTGCAGCCCGGAGGTTGGGGACCCTGATTTAATGGGAACAGCCAGCAGGTCAAGAAACGAGTGGCAGCAGTTCATTAGCAATTTGGCTCTGAGTTGTCAGCGGACCGTTAGTGCAGCGCAGCCCCGCCCCCTTTGCCTTCCCTATTGCAGAGAGCTCTCTGTTTGCACTCTCTCGGAGGTATCCAGCCGTATAGTTTTGAGAAAACCGAGACGTTCCTGGATCTATTTGTCTACAAATGGATCTATCAGAAAGGGGCGGAGCAAGGAGCTGGTCACCCAGTGTGTTTTCTACATCACAAATAAGATTTTTTTAAATATCATTTTTCATCTGTTCCTGATTCACGATTTAGTTTCTTAATGTTTGCCATCCATCCTTAGAAAAATTCCACATGTTAAGAACACCATTTTCATTGGAGTGGGTCTTTAAACTTAAAGCATCTTGTTGGTAAATCTCTGATATTTGTGTACCTGGTTCTAAATCTATATTTGCTCACAAGGTCTTTGATGCCAGAGACTGCACCACCGCCCATGGAATGTACAACTACATCTGCAACCACATCAAGTATGCCACCAACAAAGGCAATCTGAGGTAGACACCGATTTTTATTTGTCTCTCTTTCCCTGCTCGTATTGCTCTCATTCCACTCCATCTGTCTCTTTCGTCACCCTTCTCCATCTCTGACTACCCGAACTTGACCCTCTCTCCCATCTGTCAGAGTGCCTCTCAGTGCTGTATCTGTTGCCTGTCTCCCTCTCTTACTGTCTCGGCAACACTTGCTGGAGAGGTGGCAGCAGACCCTTGTCAGACCTGCGCAGCAGAACTCGCACTCTTCCTGACAAGTCCTAATCACATGTGACATCTCAAATTTACTTCCTGGCTGCCGGATACTTTTCGACTCATTACAGAATTAAGCCTGACCACCTGAAGGCAGACACATGTTGAAAAGAGACGGATAATTGCAGGGATGCTTTGGCTTAAACTAATGATGCAAAGATTTTTTTTCTAAATAAATTATTCAATTAAGGGTAATTTAGAAAAAATAAACTCAGTTTTTTTGCTTTTGAAAGTATATGCAAAAGAAGAGTGGGAGCAGTGAAAACATAGTGATTATCCCTTGTTCTTGATGGCACGGTGAGGTGTTTCTCTAAGGTGGTCGACTTTAGCGTATTCAACTGTTTTCAAGGGGCCCAGTTGGTGCCCTGCCCTTCATATTCATTTGGTTATCTACCCTGTATATCAATTTTAGCAGATTTCTTTTTGTCTCCTGCTACGAGGTGGAAATACTGGTGAAATATCTCACTGTGTTCTGAAAGCACAAGAAATTGCACAAGTAACCTGATGTTCTTTTATTAACTTTATTTGGTGTTTCACTATGGGAGATGTAACCCTCACGTGGATTATATTATCGTATCTAAAGCCATAAAAAGATGCTGCATCAGATAATTAAGGAAGCTCTTGTCACTTCTGCCCTCAGGACAGAGTGAGACAAAGATGTTAAGGGCAACATCCGGTCCATAAAAACACACAAGTGTGTGGGGAAGTCGGACAGGCAGCAGTGGAAAAACCTTAAACTAGACAAGGCTCATGATGAGGCCTGATGTGCCTTCAGTTCAAGGAAAAAGTCTATGACTTGACTGTATGCCAGCCTATGACAAAACAGCTGATCACATTTCTTAAACCCAGTTCTTGGACAACTGTACCTTCAAAATATATGAAAATCCTGTTTTCAGTGTTCTTGGCATGTTCTCCTGGAATTTTTCTGATGAGGGAGGACATGTATTAGGACAAATGAACTTAAATATGGAATTTTGGAGTATGTTGTGCCACAAGCTCCCTGCGGCTCATTCCGATGCATCCGCATGTAGACGACTAGATCTATTTACTGTATATCTTGGTTTTCTTTTTACAACTGGATAGCTCCAATATTGGTAGGGTTAGGTTGGAGGTGTGAGGGCTGTAAGGGTGTAAACGGAGAGCTCTCAACAATAGGGAGTGGAAAGTCTCTCACACAACTCAGAGGCTAATTTCTAATGAACTCTTGCCGCTCTGCAGTAACTATGTCCTTGAAAACTAAAATAGTTTTTTGTCAAAAAAAGGCAAAATCATTTATTAAACAAACACTGGGAATGTTTTTACAATAACTGGAAAGATGATTAGAGCTGGAATCTAAAGCAGAAAAGCCATCTTAGACCAGAGATGGTTCTACACATTCTCAGTCCCAACTTGTCATATATGGCTCGGCCCCATCCACGTCACTTTTTGAATGTCCCCAACTCTTAGTTTTTTGATGTGCTGGCTGTCGGGTCCCCAATCCCTAGGGTTGGGGACCGCTGCATAGCGTATTCATTTTTTCCTTGTCTGTGGCCCGGTACTAAGTGGCCTCATGACCAGTACTGGTTCGTGGCTCGGAGGTTGGGGACCCTAAATTTAATGGGAACAGTTGGGGACACACAAAATGTCAAAAAGGGATGTGGAGGTGGCCCAAAACCATACATCCATGCATGACGAGTTGGGAGTGAGAATGCGTTGGCTGGTCACTCACTTGTTTATCTTTGAGCCAAAAGCAGGACTGTCTACATGGAGAATTCCCTGTCCTCTCATAAGGAAGGATCTGGAAGAGCATCCAGTAACAAATTATTGGACCAAAGTCCTGGACACACTGAGTTTATGCCTTTCTTAAACCTGCAAAGCCCGGTTTACCGCCAAATCCAACATGCCGAGCTAGGTACTAGACTAGGTCAGGTGTGGCCATCCACAGTCCACAAGAGCCTCAACCCTATCCATTTTCCAGTTCTCACAGCTTGCAGCTGGTTACCTGACTCAAGTAATTCCACATCCTGATTGACTGAACATGCCTAAATTAGGTTGTCAGGACTACGCATTCCAGGGAGAGCTGGAGAACAGGCAAGGTTGAGGCTCTTGAGGACCAGGGTTGGCCACTTTTGGACTAAGTAAACCAGAGCTTCCAGCAGTTTGTCCAGCAATCCTCAGACTAAAAAGACAATTGCACTTAATTGATCATCATTTATTTCACCATTCTTCTAAAATACACCACTAAAGCCTTTAGAATTCCGAGTATTTGTAGATGACATGTGAAAATAGAGCTTTCGCATTCAAATTCTGCTTCTCACAGACCAGGCCCAGGAAGACATGAGGTCTGAGTGAGGATGAAAAATGTTCTTTCCTTGCCTGTGACAGAATGTCTCTGTGCAGCTTCCGTGGCTCTCCCACAAATAACTGAATCATTTCTGGTATGCAGCCTTTTTTTTGTGAGCCAATTTGAATCAATTGTCAAAGTCTGGCAAGGGTCGGAGACATTTGAGTGAGAAGAAGCAAAATGTCCAGCAAAAGGTGAACCAGATTGTCCATGCCCAGTTGTGCATTTGTATTTACGAGTGAGAAGATGCAAGATGAAGAAGTCTACATTGGCCTGACTGTTTCTGTGCCACACCTGCAGGTCAAGTCACCACTCTTTGTAGGGTTGACACCCTCTTGATAAAAGAACTGTTCAGGATCTTCGCTACAAATACTGTGTAGAGGAACAGGAAATGTGAACATTTGAATGTGACAGAAGTTGTTTTATTGGAGGAAAAATAGTTTCTGGTTTGCAGTGCATTGTTATATCCCCTTTGCACATGTCTGCAAAAAGGGATCCAATGCTAAGTATCCATCATCCGCTGCTGCCTCATCTCCATGACTGATATGAATGAAACCTTAAGTCATAGCAGCTAAAGGCACGCCTTAAATGTCGCTGTGCTTTCTTTGAGAAAAGAGTGAGACATACTCAGTCAGCTTGACACTTGCTGCTCTTGCTCGGGCTTTCGTTGTGCAGCCGGGCGGCCGTGGTGCAGTGGTAGGGCGGTCGACTCCTGATCAGATGCGAGCGGGTTCGACTCCCGCCTTGTCCGTCCATGTGTCGAAGTGTCCTTGGGCAAGACACTGAACCCAGAATTGCCTCTGGTGGGAGGTTGGCGCCAGTGTTCGGCAGCGGAGCCACCACCAGTGCATGAATGTGTGTTTGAATGGGTGAATGGGTCTGTGACTGTGAAGCGCTTTGGGCCCTCGAAGGAGGGTAGAAAGCGCTATACAAGTATACGACATTTAACATTTGCCATCTTGTAGTGTAAATCAAAAAGAAAAAAAGTTTCAGACCTAAATGTTCTTTAGATCAAACAGTAGTTGATATACAGTATTCTGATGCCACTGACCCGTAATGGATATAGCACCGCTTTCACACATTTGCCAAACACCTTCAGAGCAACAGACAGTCCAAACATATTGTTTGATATTAATAGACTTGACTTGGATCGGCAAACCTGAGAATGTTCCTGAACAGCGATGTGGAAACATACATTTGATAGATCAAATGTTACAAGCCAATTGTGATAAATACATTGGCAAAGACCTTTGAAATACCCTAACCCTTTGCGAGAAAGTCACTTAAAGATGGATCTCCTTAGAATTATTTTACAAACAGATCCAGAATCTGTTAAAGGAAAGTCCATCCCTTCTTTAGAACATCATATGAATACTTTAAATGGTATTTACTTGAAGACTGTGACCGAAACCCTCGGCATACATGTGCGCACATCAGCAAATTACGAACGCAACACTTTTAACAAAAGACCAAAATGACACACTTAAAAAGAGAAAAATGTATGTGTATTGTGACACCATGGTGATATCATTTATGTCAGCCTTTAGAGCATCACCCAGACTGGAGAAATTCAGGAACATGGTTCTGTCACCTGAAATTGGCAGTCTCATAACACATCCTTTAACAACCTTTAACTGCTTCCCCAGGAGAGCATAGGAGAAGGTCATTCACCACACGGATCTCATCCCATACAAAACCCACTAGGAGTCTGTAAGTCCAGCTGGCGGGCCGTCTCGTCCAAGATTTCACCCCGATACGCTGTGAACAGAGTGACTGCATTGAGAGAACACACTGACTGTGCTGATTAGTCGCAGTGCACCCATCTTCCGGCTTGAGGCAGCCAGTAGTTTGCTGTTTAACGAGGAAGACCAAAAACGGCTCATTTTGCTCATGCAAGCTAGTAGAAAGTGTTTGCTTAGAGCAGCAGGTGGCAGTCTCTTACATCCCCTTCCTTATTGGAATGCCCATCCTGCTCAACTGTCCTCTTCCAAACTTCATGTGTGGTGGCTCACTCTGGACAGGTGAGGAGTAGGGGTGGAATGACTTCAGTTCAAGATTTGTGGATGACGCTTTGAACGATCCGATTTACTGACCTGGGTGGATCGTAGGAATAGAAATCGATTACCGTATTTTTCGGACTATAAGTCGCACCGGAGTATAAGTCGCAG
>NC_050520.1:2004517-2007188 GCF_002922805.2 Oryzias melastigma
TGACCTGGGTGGATCGTAGGAATAGAAATCGATTACCGTATTTTTCGGACTAAAAGTCGCAGGGGCCAAAAAATGCATAATGAAGAGGAAAAAACCATACATAAGTCGCACTGGAGTATAAGTCGCAGGGGCATTCAATCTATGAAAAAAACCACGACTTATAGTCCGGAAAATACGGTAGTTTATTGATTTGATTTGAAATGCTTTATTTCAAACAGTCTGGTGTTAATACTTAAACATAGGAATATCTTACCTAATCAATCAGAATCCAGAAACATGTCTGACATTGGATAACTAGAAATCAGAAAGTAATTGCTTGAAAGGGAGTGGGAGGAAGTGACCTCATATAATCCCACCCCAGCTCGACCGTCACCTTACCACTTCTTTTAAATGAATTATCGACATCCAGTTCAGGACATAAGATCAAATATTTATACCCTAAAATCATAGATTCACATTATTAATATATTATTATATTATTATTATTATATATTATTAATTCCTTAAGTGGCAATCGATCATATGGATATAATCTTCCAGGAGTTGCAGCAGAGATGTTAGCTTAGCTTCAAGTTCCAGCAGAGGTGTTAAAAGGTCAAACATTCTGAAAATATTTATTGTATAAAAAAGAAAAAATGTGCAAAACTAAATGAAAGTTTGTAGAAATGGTGAAATGTTTCTTTTCAGTCTGAGGCTCCATGGAAAAACCACCATTTGTCACTCAGCTGTAGCTTTGTTTGTGTGCAGTTTAGGGTTTTTTTGTGCGACCCAGTTTTACACAAGCTTTAGCCGTCAGAACAGATGGTCTCCCTTTTGCCTCGAGAACCCAGACGACTGTAACCCATATCATCAGAACCTCTAGACCAGGGGTCTGCAACCTTTAACAGTAAAAGAGCCTTTTGGGCTGGTTTTCTACTGATCAAAACCTAGAAGGAGCCACAAAGTTTTATTTTGATACTGTTTTGCATTCATCGCAATTTATTTTTTAATAATAAATATTTATTGCATTTCTTTTCTGGTAAAATGAATAAAACATAATATAATAAAAACAGAAACATAAAGAGAAGATAGCATTTTCTCAAAATGTGAAATTATTTGTGACATTTGACAGAAGCTTATACACTGTAAAAAGTGAAACAATGGATCTTTTAACTTAAGCTAATTGATTCATTACATGTAAAATATTAGTTTTTATCAAATTACATTTAAGTTGAGGAAACCATCAACTCAAATTTTTAATTTGATGAAAACTAATCATTTTAAATGTAATAAATTAGAGAGCTTTTGTTAATTGATCAAATTTTTCACTTTTTTAGTGTAAAATTTCCTTTAAATGATGATGTCTTGTGCCAAACTGGATAATAACAGTGCAGCTCTGGAAAGCACAAAGTCATACTCAAAATATGAAACTTTTTTCAAAATTTTGCTTAGTTTTTAAAATCTGTTTATTCTGGATCAAGCAAAGCACAAACAAGACTTCTTCAAGTCATCAGGAATGTAAAAAGATTTTTTGTTATGGTGTGATTTGTCAAATCCCAGCAGTTTTTCATTATTTTGCTCTTAGATGGTAATTTTTCAACCTTTGTAGTTTAAGATTTTTTAAATGAAAATTAAGTTTACAGTAATGTATATGAGAAATACTTACAAATTATTATTTTTTTATTAAATACATTGTAATATGATTAAAGTATCCAACTCTGAAAATCTACAGTTTAAGTTGTAAATAGTGCCTTAATATATCCAGACTTACCAGATACTGCGTTTATAAAGAACCTGGTAGTTATCTGATGTAATCATTTTCTAATTCATGTCTCATCCATTCCTTATCTTTTAGTTTCCACATGAATAATCACGTTAAATAATCACCTTTTAGCTTAAAGTCCTCCTGAACGCTGTCTTGAATGAAGCTAAATGTTGTTTTTATCACAGATCAGGGTCAGTGGTGACTAACTCAGATCCACAGCAGCTGCTCAGCTTCCCTACCACACCCTCCTTTGACTCGTACAACCAGCTTAGCTGAATAAACATCTGCTCTGAGCTTTAAAGTCCCCCTCCAAAGAAGATCTTGTTTTTTGAGTTTTTAACATTTATTTGTAGCATTTTTCTTATGAAAAGACAAAAAATGTAATGAGAAATCATTTCATTTTTAAACTTCTGAGTATTTCTCCTTTAAAATTGCTGTCAAACTGTCACAGACAATTACTGAATGAATGATCTTCTTTCTATCAACAGCTCTGCTGCACATGCACTAAACCCTCATCTGTTCCTAGTGTCTAGTTCAGGTTCTGGAGAAGAGAAGATGGTATCTTCACATTGACTGCAGTCAAATGAGCCGCCGTTCACATTTCTGTGGTCCAATCAGCATCACTGGATTTTTTTTTTTGTGTGAGTTTCATCCAATACTTACGGTAGCAGGACTGAGAACGCTGGAAAATCTCCACCAGACTCCACGGAGCTTCTTGATGTGACCACGGAAATGTGAATGGCGGCTCATTTGACCGCAGTTGGAAAGGATTGTAAATCAATGAAAGAGCATTTTGATGTTAGCTTTCATTATTTTATCAAGAACTCTGAGAAACCAAAGATTGAATGTATTGATCACAGCAACGTCAATAAACATTGGAGAATTAGCTAAAAGAGTCTTTGGTGAACTGGAAGGAGAAAGAATCAG